>NC_057812.1:704468195-704746919 GCF_018294505.1 Triticum aestivum | reverse complement strand
AAAATCCTAAGTGTTGGCTTATATAGCCAAAGCATTGGTCCCGGTTCGTGGCACCAACCGGGACCAATGCCCCTTTAGTCCTGGTTGGTGCCACGAACCGGGACCAAAGGTCTCTTTTCAGCAGCATAAAGGGCAGAAAACATAGACCTTTGGTCCGGTTGGTGGCACCAACCGGGACCAAAGGGGGGCATTGGTCCCGGTTCGTGGCACCAACCGGGACGAATGGCCTTGCATAGCGGCGTGGTGGGAGTTTAGTCCCACCTTGCTAGTTGAGAGAGTGTTGCACCTGTTTATAAGGCACGACACGCCTGAGCTTTCGAGCGCCTCTCCAAAGCAGGCTTACGGGCCTAACCACTCTGTATCTGCCTGTGGTCCTGCTGGGCCTTTTGCGGGCCTAAATCCTGGCCCAATAGGCAGGTTGGGTTTCTAGTCGTATTCTGGCCGTGGTGGTCCAGTAGGCAGCATTTTTCTTAATTTTTTCCAGTATTTTTGTTTTGTTTTTTGCATTATTTATTTTCTTTTGTTTTTTGCTTTATTTTTTAATTATTTTGCTTTTAGGTCAGAAAAATTATAAACTTTCTGTTAGTGCCATTAGTTTTCAAATTTGAATAGTTTAAATTTGAATTATTTGAAATTTGTGTGAATCGCTAGTTTGTGATTAACTTTACTATAAAAATAGATTTTGGAGTGATTCTTTTTCCCGCTATTTAATATTACTGTGTTTTATCTTTATATTCAAAAACAATTTTTGTTATTTTAGTTTCTAACAAAAAAATCTTTATGATAATTCTTTTTGCTATTAAAGTTTCTAACAAAAAAGTTCTTTATGAAAATTCATTTTCCTTTTAATGTTTTGAACATAAAATACTTTGATAATTTTAGTTGCATAAATTTTATATAATTTTAGTTTCAATAATACTAGAGGTTTATAAAAGCTTTTTAGTTGATTCCTTTAGCTATTAGAGTTTCATTAAAGTTTTCTAGTTCATTCTTTTTTCTACTAGAGTTTCATTAAAGTTTTCTAGTTCATTCTTTTAGCTTATTATTTTTGCCATTAAAGTTTCATAAAAGTTTTCTAGTTCATTCTTTTTTATATTAGTTCCTTCTTTGAGCTAAATGACCCTGAAATTGAAAAGCACTTCAGATGAACTCTGAAGAGGTTGAAATTTGGCATGGTATCATCATTTCACCCACATAGCATGTGCTGAAAAGTTGAGAGGGTTACGACAAAAACTGGATGCACTTCGTGTACAAAATGGACAATCTCTTTCGAAGTATCAAGGTCTCATACGGAAACTGTCTGTTATAAAGGGATTTCATTTTTTGAACTTTTTTGAACTCCAGACTTTTTGTGTGTTTAAAATGCACCATTCAAAGCCGCATCATCAATTTTCAACCCTTTCTGACTTCATTTGTTATTTTTCATGCATTTACTGATTTTTTGACCTATATGACCCTGAAATTGAAAAGCACTTCAAATGAACCCTGAAGAGGTTGAAAATTGGCATGGTATCATCATTTCACCACATAGCATGTGCTAAAAAGTTGAGAGGGTTACGACAAAAACTGGATGCACTTCATGTACAAAACGGACAATCTCTTTCGAAGTATGAGGGTTTCATACAGAAACTCGTCTGTTACAAAAGGCATTTCATTTCTTCACATGTAACTGCAGTGATATTCTAGATCAAATGCATCATCATAATAGTTGTGGAGAGAAAGTATTCACTTTTTATTTGCTTCTGTCCTTTGCTTATTGCGCCGTAACCATGGATATTTGTCATCGCTTAAGAGGGTGCTTGGGTCAGCCTTGACTTTGAAGGGAGGAATTTGATAAAACTTTTCATAATCTTCAGACATGTCTGTCTTGCCCTCCAATCCCACGATGTCTCTTTTTCCTGAAAGAACTATGTGGCGCTTTGGCTCATCGTATGATGTATTCACTTCCTTATCTTTTCTTTTTCTCGGTTTGGTAGACATGTCCTTCACATAGAAAACCTGTGCGACATCATTGGCTTGGATGAATGGTTCGTCTGTGTACCCAAGATTGCTCAGATCCACTATTGTCATTCCATACTATGGGTCTACCTGTACCCCATCTCCTGACAGATTGACCCATTTGCACTTAAACAAAGGGACCTTAAAATCATGTCCGTAGTCAAGTTCCCATATGTCAACTATTTAACCATAATATGTGTCCTTTCCCCTCTTGGTTGCTGCATCAAAGCGGACACCACTATTTTGGTTGGTGCTCTTTTGATCTTGGGCGATCGTGTAAAATGTATTCCCATTTATCTCGTATCCCTTGTAAGTCAATACAGTCGAAGATGGTCCCCTGGACAACGAGTACAGCTCATCAGAAACAGTGTTTTCACCTCTGAGACGTGTTTCCAACCAACTGCCGAAAGTCCTGATTTATTTTTTGCTTTATTTTTTAATTATTTTGGTTTTAGGTCAGAAAAATTATAAACTTTCTATTAGTGCCATTAGTTTTCAAATTTGAATAGTTTAAATTTGAATTCTTTGAAATTTGTGTGAATCGCTAGTTTGTGATTAACTTTACTATAAAAATAGATTTTGGAGTGATTCTTTTTCCTGCTATTTAATATTACTGTTTTTTATCTTTATATTCAAAAACAATTTTTGTTATTTTAGTTTCTAATAAAAAAATCTTTATGATAATTCTTTTTGCTATTAAAGTTTCTAACAAAAAAGTTCTTTATGAAAATTCATTTTCCTTTTAATGTTTTGAACAGAAAATACTTTGATAATTTTAGTTGCATAAATTTTATATAATTTTAGTTTCAATAATACTAGAGGTTTATAAAAGCTTTTTAGTTGATTCCTTTAGCTATTAGAGTTTCATTAAAGTTTTCTAGTTCATTCTTTTTTCTACTAGAGTTTCATTAAAGTTTTCTAGTCCATTCTTTTAGTTTATTATTTTTGCTATTAAAGTTTCATAAAAGTTTTCTAGTTCATTCTTTTTTATATTAGTTCATTCTTTGAGCTAAATGACCCTGAAATTGAAAAGTACTTCAGATGAACTCTGAAGAGGTTGAAATTTGGCATGGTATCATCATTTCACCCACATAGCATGTGCTGAAAAGTTGAGAGGGTTACGACAAAAGCTGGATGCACTTCGTGTACAAAATGGACAATCTCTTTCGAAGTATCAAGGTTTCATACGGAAACTGTCTGTTATAAAGGGATTTCATTTTTTGAACTTTTTTGAACTTTTTTGAACTCCAGACTTT
This sequence comes from Triticum aestivum, assembly GCF_018294505.1. Classification (NCBI taxonomy): domain Eukaryota; kingdom Viridiplantae; phylum Streptophyta; class Magnoliopsida; order Poales; family Poaceae; genus Triticum; species Triticum aestivum. The sequence goes on along the minus strand of NC_057812.1, from coordinate 704,743,665 downwards.
TTGTGTGTTTAAAATACACCATTCAAAGCCGCATCATCAATTTTCAACCCTTTCTGACTTCATATGTTATTTTTCATGCATTTACTGATTTTTTTGACCTATATGACCCTGAAATTGAAAAGCACTTCAAATGAACCCTGAAGAGGTTGAAAATTGGCATGGTATCATCATTTCACCACATAGCATGTGCTAAAAAGTTGAGAGGGTTACGACAAAAACTGGATGCACTTCGTTTACAAAACGGATAATCTCTTTCGAAGTATGAGGGTTTCATATAGAAACTCGTCTGTTACAAAAGGCATTTCATTTCTTCACATGTAACTGCAGTGATATTCTATATCAAATGCATCATCATAATAGTTGTGGAGAGAAAGTCTTCACTTTTTATTTGCTTCTCTCCTTTGCCTATTGCGCCGTAACCATGGATATTTGTCATCGCTTAACAGGGTGCTTGGGTCAGCCTTGACTTTGAAGGGAGGAATTTGATAAAACTTTTCATAATCTTAAGACATGTCTGTCTTGCCCTCCAATCCCATGATGTCTCTTTTTCCTGAAAGAACTATGTGGCGCTTTGGCTCATCGTATGATGTATTCACTTCCTTATCTTTTCTTTTTCTCGGTTTGGTAGACATGTCCTTCACATAGAAAACCCGCGCGACATCATTGGCTTGGACGAATGGTTCGTCTGTGTACCCAAGATTGCTCAGATCCACTATTGTCATTCCATACTATGGGTCTACCTGTACACCGCCTCCTGACAGATTGACCCATTTGCACTTAAACAAAGGGACCTTAAAATCATGTCCGTAGTCAAGTTCCCATATGTCAACTATTTAACCATAATATGTGTCCTTTCCCCTCTGGGTTGCTGCATCAAAGCGGACACCACTGTTTTGGTTGGTGCTCTTTTGATCTTGGGCGATCGTGTAAAATGTATTCCCATTTATCTCGTATCCTTTGTAAGTCAATACAGTCGAAGATGGTCCCCTGGACAACGAGTACAGCTCATCAGAAACAGTGTTGTCACCTCTGAGACGTGTTTCCAACCAACTGCCGAAAGTCCTGATTTATTTTTTGCTTTATTTTTTAATTATTTTGCTTTTAGGTCAGAAAAATTATAAACTTTCTATTAGTGCCATTAGTTTTCAAATTTGAATAGTTTAAATTTGAATTCTTTGAAATTTGTGTGAATCGCTAGTTTGTGATTAACTTTACTATAAAAATAGATTTTGGAGTGATTCTTTTTCCTGCTATTTAATATTACTGTGTTTTATCTTTATATTCAAAAACAATTTTTGTTATTTTAGTTTCTAACAAAAAATCTTTATGATAATTCTTTTTGCTATTAAAGTTTCTAACAAAAAAGTTCTTTATGAAAATTCATTTTCCTTTTAATGTTTTGAACAGAAAATACTTTGATAATTTTAGTTGCATAAATTTTATATAATTTTAGTTTCAATAATACTAGAGGTTTATAAAAGCTTTTTAGTTGATTCCTTTAGCTATTAGAGTTTCATTAAAGTTTTCTAGTTCATTCTTTTTTCTACTAGAGTTTCATTAAAGTTTTCTAGTTCATTCTTTTAGTTTATTATTTTTGCTATTAAAGTTTCATAAAAGTTTTCTAGTTCATTCTTTTTTATATTAGTTCATTCTTTGAGCTAAATGACCCTGAAATTGAAAAGCACTTCAGATGAACTCTGAAGAGGTTGAAATTTGGCATGGTATCATCATTTCACCCACATAGCATGTGCTGAAAAGTTGAGAGGGTTACGACAAAAACTGGATGCACTTCGTGTACAAAATGGACAATCTCTTTCGAAGTACCAAGGTCTCATACGGAAACTGTCTGTTATAAAGGGATTTCATTTTTTGAACTTTTTTGAACTCCAGACTTTTTGTGTGTTTAAAATGCACCATTCAAAGCCGCATCATCAATTTTCAACCCTTTCTGACTTCATTTGTTATTTTTCATGCATTTACTGATTTTTTGACCTGTATGACCCTGAAATTGAAAAGCACTTCAAATGAACCCTGAAGAGGTTGAAAATTGGCATGGTATCATCATTTCACCACATAGCATGTGCTAAAAAGTTGAGAGGGTTACGACAAAAACTGGATGCACTTCGTGTACAAAACGGACAATCTCTTTCGAAGTATGAGGGTTTCATACAGAAACTCGTCTGTTACAAAAGGCATTTCATTTCTTCACATGTAACTGCAATGATATTCTAGATCAAATGCATCATCAAAATAGTTGTGGAGAGAAAGTCTTCACTTTTTATTTGCTTCTGTCCTTTGCTTATTGCGCCGTAACCATGGATATTTGTCATCGCTTAACAGGGTGCTTGGGTCAGCCTTGACTTTGAAGGGAGGAATTTGATAAAACTTTTCATAATCTTCAGACATGTCTGTCTTGCCCTCCAATCCCATGATGTCTCTTTTTCCTAAAAGAACTATGTGGCGCTTTGGCTCATCGTATGATGTATTCAGTTCCTTATCTTTTCTTTTTCTCGGTTTAGTAGACATGTCCTTCACATAGAAAACCTGCGCGACATCATTGGCTTGGACGAATGGTTCGTCTGTGTACCCAAGATTGCTCAGATCCACTATTGTCATTCCATACTACGGGTCTACCTGTACCCCGCCTCCTGACAGATTGACCCATTTGCACTTAAACAAAGGGACCTTAAAATCATGTTCGTAGTCAAGTTCCCATATGTCAACTATTTAACCATAATATGTGTCCTTTCCCCTCTGGGTTGCTGCATCAAAGCGGACACCACTATTTTGGTTGGTGCTCTTTTGATCTTGGGCGATCGTGTAAAATGTATTCCCATTTATCTCGTATCCTTTGTAAGTCAATACAGTCGAAGATGGTCCCCTGGACAACGAGTACAGCTCATCAGAAACAGTGTTGTCACCTCTGAGACGTGTTTCCAACCAACTGCCGAAAGTCCTGATTTATTTTTTGCTTTATTTTTTAATTATTTTGCTTTTAGGTCAGAAAAATTATAAACTTTCTATCAGTGTCATTAGTTTTCAAATTTGAATAGTTTAAATTTGAATTCTTTGAAATTTGTGTGAATCGCTAGTTTGTGATTAACTTTACTATAAAAATAGATTTTGGAGTGATTCTTTTTCCTGCTATTTAATATTACTGTGTTTTATCTTTATATTCAAAAACAATTTTTGTTATTTTAGTTTCTAACAAAAAAATCTTTATGATAATTCTTTTTGCTATTAAAGTTTCTAACAAAAAAGTTCTTTATGAAAATTCATTTTCCTTTTAATGTTTTGAACAGAAAATACTTTGATAATTTTAGTTGCATAAATTTTATATAATTTTAGTTTCAATAATACTAGAGGTTTATAAAAGCTTTTTAGTTGATTCCTTTAGCTATTAGAGTTTCATTAAAGTTTTCTAGTTCATTCTTTTTTCTACTAGAGTTTCATTAAAGTTTTCTAGTTCATTCTTTTAGTTTATTATTTTTGCTATTAAAGTTTCATAAAAGTTTTCTAGTTCATTCTTTTTTATATTAGTTCATTCTTTGAGCTAAATGACCCTGAAATTGAAAAGCACTTCAGATGAACTCTGAAGAGGTTGAAATTTGGCATGGTATCATCATTTCACCCACATAGCATATGCTGAAAAGTTGAGAGGGTTACGACAAAAACTGGATGCACTTCGTGTACAAAATGGACAATCTCTTTCGAAGTATCAAGGTCTCATACGGAAACTGTCTGTTATAAAGGGATTTTATTTTTTTGAACTTTTTTGAACTCCAGACTTTTTGTGTGTTTAAAATGCACCATTCAAAGCCACATCATCAATTTTCAACCCTTTCTTACTTCATTTGTTATTTTTCATGCATTTACTGATTTTTTGACCTATATGACCCTGAAATTGAAAAGCACTTCAAATGAACCCTGAAGAGGTTGAAAATTGGCATGGTATCATCATTTCACCACATAGCATGTGCTAAAAAGTTGAGAGGGTTACGCCAAAAACTGGATGCACTTCGTGTACAAAACGGACAATCTCTTTTGAAGTATGAGGGTTTCATACAGAAACTCGTCTGTTACAAAAGGCATTTCATTTCTTCACATGTAACTGCAGTGATATTCTAGATCAAATGCATCATCATAATAGTTGTGGAGAGAAAGTCTTCACTTTTTATTTGCTTTTGTCCTTTGCTTATTGCGCCGTAACCATGGATATTTGTCATCGCTTAATAGGGTGCTTGGGTCAGCCTTGACTTTGAAGGGAGGAATTTGATAAAACTTTTCATAATCTTCAGACATGTCTGTCTTGCCCTCCAATCCCACGATGTCTCTTTTTCCTGAAAGAACTATGTGGCGCTTTGGCTCATCGTATGATGTATTCACTTCTTTATCTTTTCTTTTTCTCGGTTTGGTAGACATGTCCTTCACATAGAAAACCTGCGTGACATCATTGGCTTGGATGAATGGTTCGTCTGTGTACCCAAGATTGCTCAGATCCACTATTGCCATTCCATACTATGGGTCTACCTGTACCCCATCTCCTGACAGATTGACCCATTTGCACTTAAACAAAGGGACCTTAAAATCATGTCCGTAGTCAAGTTCCCATATGTCAACTATTTAACCATAATATGTGTCCTTTCCCCTCTTGGTTGCTGCATCAAAGCGGACACCACTATTTTGGTTGGTGCTCTTTTGATCTTGGGCGATCGTGTAAAATGTATTCCCATTTATCTCGTATCCTTTGTAAGTTAATACAGTCGAAGATGGTCCCCCGGACAACGAGTATAGCTCATCAGAAACAGTGTTGTCACCTCTGAGACGTGTTTCCAACCAACTGCCGTAAGTCCTGATGTGTTCACATGTAATCCAGTCGTCACACTGCGCCAGGTGTTTGGAGCGCAGACTGTTCTTGTGTTCATCAACATACAGGGTCACCAAGGTAGAGTTCTGTAGAACTATGTAGTGTGCTTGAGATCAAGAATGCCTGTCTCTGCATATTATTGAGTTCCCTCCTGGCGTGCCTTTTCCAGCCAGTCTCCCCTCATAGCGTGATTGAGGGAGACCAATCTTCTTAAGGTCAGGAATGAAGTCAACACAAAACCCAATGACATCCTCTGTTTGAAGGCCCATGGAGATGCTTCCCTCTAGCCTAGCGTGGTTACGGACATATTTCTTTAGGAACATATTTTGTAGAAATACAGGGCCCAGAACGACAATCTCGTCGACTAGATGAACTAGGACGTGCGTCATGATATTGAAGAAGGATGGTGGGAACACCAGCTCGAAACTGACAAGACATTGCGCCACATCACTCCTTAGCCTTGGTATGATTTCTGGATCGATCACCTTCTGAGAGATTGCATTGAGGAATGCACATGGCTTCACAATGGCTAATCGAACGTTTTCCGGTAGAAGCCCCCTCAATGCAACCGGAAGCAGTTACGTCATAATCACATGGCAATCATGAGACTTTAGGTTCTGGAATTTTTTCTCTGGAATATTTATTAGTCCCTTTATATTCGACGAGAAGCCAGACGGGACCTTCATACTGAGCAGGCATTCAAAGAAGATTTCCTTCTCTTCTTTGGTAAGAGTGTAGCTGGCAGGACCTTCATACTGCTTTGGAGGCATGCCGCCTTTTTCGTGCCAATGTTGCAGGTCCTCCCGTGTCCCCGGTGTATCTTTTGTGTTTCCATACACGCCCAAGTAGCCTAGCAGGTTGACGCAAAGGTTCTTCGTCACGTGCATCATGTAGATTGAAGAGCGGACCACTAGGTCTTTCCAGTAGGGTAGGTCCCAAAATATAGATTTCTTCTTCCACATGGGTGCGCGTCCCTCAACATCATTCGAATCAGATAGTCTACTGGGACCCTTTCCAAAGATTACCTGTAAATCATTGACCATAGCAAGTACGTGATCACCAGTACGCATGGCGGGCTTCTTCCGGTGATCTGCCTCGCCTTTGAAATGCTTGCCTTTCTTTCGACATTGATGGTTGGTCGGAAGAAATCGACGATGTCCCAGGTACACATTCTTCCTGCATTTGTCCAGGTATATACTTTGGGTGTCATCTAAACAGTGCGTGCATGCGTGGTATCCCTTGTTTGTCTGTCCTGAAAGGTTACTGAGAGCAGGCCAATCATTGATGGTTACAAACAGCAACACATGCAGGTCAAATTCCTCCTATCTATGCTCATCCCACACACGTACACCTTTTCCATTCCACAGCTATAAAAGTTCTTCAACTAATGGCCTTAGGTACACATCAATGTCATTGCCGGGTTGCTTAGGGCCTTGGATGAGAACTGACATCATAATGAACTTCCGCTGCATGCACATCAAAGGAGGAAGGTTATACATACATAGAGTCATGGGCCAGGTGCTGTGATTGCTGCTCTGCTCCCCGAAAGGATTAATGCCATCAGCGCTTAAACCAAACCATGCGTTCCTTGGGTCACCTGCAAACTCAGCCCGGTACTTTCTCTCGATTTTTCTCCACTGCGACCCGTCAGCACGTGCTCTCAACTTCCCATCTTTCTTACGGTCCTCTCTGTGCCATCGCATCAACTTGGCATGCTCTTTGTTTCTAAACAGACGTTTCAACCGTGGTATTATAGGAGCATACCACATCACCTGGGCAAGAACCCTCTTCTTGGGGGGCTCGCCGTCAACATCACCAGGGTCATCTCGTCTGATATTATACCGCAATGCACCGCATACCGGGCATGCGTTCAAATCCTCATACGCATCACGGTAGAGGCTGCAGTCATTAGGGCATGCATGTATCTTCTGCACCTCCAATCCTAGAGGGCATACGACCTTTTTTGCTGTGTACGTACTGTCGGGCAATTCGTTATCCTTTGGAAGCTTCTTCTTCAATATTTTCAGTAGCTTCTCAAATCCTTTGTCAGGCACAGCATTCTCTGCCTTTGACTGTAGCAATTCCAGTACGGTACCGAGCTTTGTGTTGCCATCTTCGCAATTGGGGTACAACCCTTTTTTGTGATCCTCTAACATGCGATCGAACTTTAGCTTCTCCTTTTCTGTTTTGCACAGTCTCCTTGCATCAACAATGACCCGGTTGAGATCATCATCTGGCACATCGTCTGGTTCCTCTTGTGAAGGAAATATGCCCTAGAGGCAATAATAAAGTTGTTATTTATGTTTCCTTATATCATGATAAATGTTTATTATTCATGCTAGAATTGTATTAACCAGAAACTTAGTACATGTGTGAATACATAGACAAACAGAGTGTCACTAGTATGCCTCTACTTGACTAGCTCGTTAATCAAAGATGGTTAAGTTTCCTAGCCATAGACATGAGTTTTCATTTGATGAACGGGATCACATCATTAGAGAATGATGTGATTGACTTGACCCATTCCGTTAGCTTAGCACTTGATCGTTTAGTATGTTGCTATTGCTTTCTTCATGACTTATACATGTTCCTATGACTATGAGATTATGCAACTCCTGAATGCCGGAGGAACACCTTGTGTGCTACCAAACGTCACAATGTAACTGGGTGATTATAAAGGTGCTCTACAGGTGTCTCGGATGGTGTTTGTTGAGTTGGCATAGATCAAGATTAGGATTTGTCACTCCGATTATCGGAGAGGTATCTCTGGGCCCTCTCGGTAATGCACATCACTATAAGCCTTGCAAGCAAAGTGACTAATGAGTTAGTTGCAGGATGATGCATTACGAAATGAGTAAAGAGACTTGCCGATAACAAGATTGAACTAGGTATTGAGATACCGACGATTGAATCTCGGGCAAGTAACATACCGATGACAAAGGGAACAACGTATGTTGTTATGCTGTTTGACCAATAAAGATCCTCATAGAATACGTGGGAGCCAATATGAGCATCCAGGTTCCACTATTGGTTATTGACCGGAGACGTGTCTCGGTCATGTCTACATAGTTCTCGAACTTGTAGGGTCCGCATGCTTAATGTTCAGTGATGATCGGTATTATGAGTTTATGTGTTTTGATGTACTAAAGGTAGTTCGGAGTCCTAGATATGATCACGGACATGACGAGGAGTCTCGAAATGGTTGAGACATAAAGATCAATATATTGGACGACTATATTCTGTCGGTGTGGAACTACACCTATGGGATCACAAGAATCCCTACTACGGTTGCCGGGGCACAGGGTTGCAAGAAGAGCAGGAGTAGTAATCAGCACACGGGTCATTTACCCAGGTTCGGGCCGCGAGGATGCGTAAAATCCTAGTCCTGCTTTGCTGGTTGTATTTCAGAGAGTTCTGGAGCTCTCGAACTAGCTATGGTGGATGCATGGTTTCCAAGAGCCGAATCCCTCTCCAGTATGCCATGGGCCTCCTTTTATAGTCGAAAGGGGCTGCCATAGTGGCACACAGGAGGTGGAAAGGCGCATAGTGCTATGAGTTTATCGCTCGTATTACAGGACAAGACGCATTTAATGCGCCACTGAGGTGTCCCCTTGCTTTATCGGGACGGGTAGCGAGGCCCGTCCCGTCCATCGCCGCTCCTCGTCGCTTCGACACGCGCCCTGGCCAGCGATGCGTGCGGTGCGATGTAGGCAGGCAGGCAGCTGAGGTGGCGCGGTGGTGGAGCCTTCACGAAGATCTGCATGCGGCCACGCAGGTGTGTGCTGAGTTAGCCTGGGAGCTGCACATTGCCACGCAGGTGCCTGCCCAGCTGGTTGGGCTAGCAGCTGCATGCGAACGGCGGTGGAGATTTGGTTGGTGCGGTTCTAGAGGTGGCCCTGCTGGCGCCCTTGGTGAGGCCCTTGCGGGGTGGCCCGACAAGGGTCTTGCCGTGGCGCGCTGTCGTCCCTGGCAAGGATCTTGCCGGGGGTCTTGTGGCTCTCCTCGGCAAGGATCTTGGGATCTTGCCGAGGATCGTTGTCTTTTAATCCTCATTTGATCTTGGACACTCCTTGTCTTCATAAAGATCTGCATGCCACCATGGAGGTGCCTCCCGAGCCCTGGCCCAACGTGGTTGATGGTGTTGGAGACCGTGGGCTCAAGGGTGGCGCGCTCTGCTAGTGTAGGACGAGCTGCCCCAACAAGGGTCTTGCCGGGGAAACCTGCTTCGTCCCTCTGCTCTCTGTGGCCTTGGCCTTGGCGTTGCTTTGGCTGTCTTGGGCTTTAGTTTCTCTCCGGCTTCCCTCCCTTGCCCTGCTTCGTGTGGCCGCGGTGCGTGGCTCTGACTGCCCGTGCACAAGTAAATGGGTCAAAAGGGAGAGCCCCTACTTTTGTACACCAAGAGGAGCCCCCGGGCCTGGGCCACACATAAGTGCCACACGTTGTTGGGCTAGGCCCTGAACAGTGCACGGGTAGGAGGGGCGGATTTTACGGTAGTAAAACTATTCGCGCGCTGCGCGTCCCACGATCCGCGTTGAATGCGCGACGTGGAGGGGTGCGCGTGACGTGGGCGGCATGCGTGGGGCGGTTTCCGCACGCATGCGTCACAGTTAATGGGAAAGGAGGCGGCCCGCGCCATCCCCGTAAAAAGGAATAACCGCGGGCGCGCTGCTCACTTTACCCCTTCCGTGCCTTCTTCCAATCTCAGAGCCGCCCCCCTTCTCCTTCCTCCCTAAGCTCCGCTCTTGCTCACCGTCGTTGTGTTCCCGCCGTCCTCTGCCTCTCGCCCCTTCCCTCAGCCGCCATGGCGCCAAAATCCACCAAGGGCAAGGGAGTGGCCAAGGATGCCGGAGCGACGGAGCTGCCGGAGAGTGCGCTGGCGGTGCAGCAGATGCAGTCCGCCATCTTCCCCTCGACAGTTGATGTGTTCGAGCTTCGGGAAGCCTTCAGGCCCCTGTGGGGGGTGAAGACGGGGGGAGAGAAGACGGGGCACCCAGCCACGCGCGTCATCCCCGCCAATTGCGCCGAGGCTGCCCCAAATCGGTACCCCTTCTTTGTCGACTATTTTTCCTGCGGGCTTTGTCCTCCCTTCTTCGATTTTTTCAACGACATCATGCATACCTTTGGCTTTCGCCTCTTGGATTTCACCCCAAATGCGGTGGCGTGCCAGGCTCTTTTCGCGCACCTCTGTGAAGGTTTCCCCGGGGTGCACCCCAACACGGCGATCTTTCGCCATTACTTCTTCCCTTGGATCCAAATGGGAGTTGCCATCTCTGGTTGCATCACCTGGATCCCAAGGTCCAAGGGAGCGTACCCGGACGGCGCCATGAAGGAGAGGTGGGAAGAATGGTGGGGCCGGTGGTGCTGGATCGAAGAGAAGGACCCGCCGGTGTTTTGCGAAGTTCGCCAGGCGCCGCCGGTCCGCAGAAGCGATTGGAGCAATGTCGATGCCGATGACGGGAAGCTCACGACCGCTACCACCAGGATCCTTCGGTTCACCGAGGCCGGGCTCACCCTCGAGATGATCGGGGCGGATTTTATCTGCCTCCAGATCGCTCCACTGCACAACAAGGGGAGGCCGGCTTGGCTCTTTACGAACCCCGCCGACATCATGCGGCTTCGCCTCGGCCTCGACCACAATTTCATAGTGATGGGGCATGCCCATTTCTGCCAGTGATTCTTCCAGCTCGATGTGGGCTGCGACAGCGAGGTAGAGCGGACAGGCAAGGTCGTGAGGGCCGCCGCGAAGGCCGGCAAGGTCTTCAAGGGGCCCTTGTTCAAGTTGCCGGTGGGAGTTGTCCCGCTGTGCAATAATTCGCGCCGGACCGAGATCATCGCCATGATGCCGGACTGCAATGTGCATGGCCCTGACCCGAGCTGGAAGGAGCTGGAGGACATTGAGATGCAGCAGTTCTTCGACACTCTGCACGAGGGATACGTCAACGCCGGCGCCGAGCGGCTGCTCGTCCAAGACACCACCCAGGCGGAACTGGACTACATCGCCGCCATGGCGAGGGAGGCGCAACTTGCTGAGGAGGTCAGCAGCGCTGGTGGTGTGGAGGACAAGGCCGCGACGGGCGCGGAGGAGGAGGAGCTCGCCCGGTGGGCGGCGGCCGCCGGGGAAGCCAGCAGCGCCAGCACCGAGGCTCCTCTTGTTGAGGATGCGGCCGACGAGTCGTCGTCGGAGGAGGCCGGGGCTATTGACCCTCCGGCCACGGGGAGAGGGCGGGTCCTGCGGCGGGCCACTTCTGGCGAGCCGGTACGACCCGTCAGGGCCGCACGGCGGACAAAGTCCTCGGAGGAGTCCGCGCATCAAACGAGGGCCGCGGCGGCGAAGAAGGTGGTGAAGGCCGCGGCGGCGAGGAAGAAGGCATCTGCCTCCTCTTCGTCCAAGCGTGCGCAGACTCCACCCTCCTCCCCTCCTTCGGTGGACGCCGATGCGGGGGTCACCTTTGACTTCAGATCCCTCAGCCCGAGGAGGAAGAGGAAAACCACAGAGGAGGAGGTGGATGACAAGTAAGTATCTTTCTTCTTTTCGCCATCCCTGTTTCCTCAATCGGTGCCAGTTGTCTTCGTCTTTGCAGGGACGCGGAGAGGTTGGCCCAGAGGGTGAAGAGGGACAAGACCTCGGTGGGCGGCCAGCCCCCGGCTGGTACTTCAAGGGCGCCACTGGTGGTGCTGAGCAGCCCGAACAGCAGCCCCCGGCGCAGTCCCCAGTGTAAGTTCATTACTTTCCCCTCGTCGACATGTGTCAGGGGTATGATGCTTTTGTGCTAACCTTGCCGGGTATGTAGGAGGAGAGCAGTAGCAGGGGGAGCCGTAGAGGGCTACTCCCAACACGCCGCCCCCATCGACCATGCTGTCCCGAGGAGCGTCCCCGGTAAGGGCGCCAAGCACCGAGCCCACGCACATGGAGGAGGAGGAGGAGAACTTGGGCGCTGGCGCTACGCCTCGGCACCAAATGTTGGCGGGGAGGGGACTTCTGCTTCCTAGCCTGGCACTGGTAAGTCATCACCCTTCGTTCCTCCTCTTTTTTCTCTTCTGTTTAAATCTTTGATCTTGGCTCTACCACACCCTCTTCTTGATATCTAGATCCTCTCTCGGCGGACCGGGAGGACCTGGACACCGTCATCGAGGACGTGGCCAAGGACGCCGCCACGGAGGCCGAGAAGACCGCTGTTGAGGAGGCCGCCAGAGGCGCCGCGGAGGACGCCGCCAAAGGGCCTGCCCGGGAGGCCGGCAAGGCTACCACCGAGGAGGCCAGCAAGGGCCCTGCCAGAGAGGCTGGGCAGGCCGCTGCCGAGGAGGAGGTGGTTGATGACCAGCCCTCCTCCTCCGCTGCCTCTGGCTCCGGCAGGTACCTGAAGGTGAGCGACGATCTCTTCGTCGACCTCCCAAGTGCGTCAAGCACCAGGGCTCCCGTTGAGGGGGAGGTTTTTGACGATGAGGTGCTCGCCGCCATCGGGCTCGAGATCGTTGACGAGCCGAGCGCTGGTGGCGACGGCTCCCAGGAAGAGCCGCTCCTCGACGCCATGGGCGCCAGCTTCCGGAAGCTCCAGGCGCTCCATCGCGCCCGCCTGGACAAGGCTAAGTCCAGGATGTCGATGGCGGGGAAGGCGGAGGCGGACCTCTAGAAGCGCGTTGCCGAGACGCAGGACTGGTTCTGCCAGGCTCATGAGGAGCTGAACACCGCCCAGGGCGAGCTGGCCAAGCATGACGTAGATCTCACCATGAAGCTGGCCGACATCGAGAAGGCCCAGGAGACGGCGGAGGGCTTGGCCGCGGCAGCCGAAGCCGCCCGGACCCAGCACCAGGCCGCGCTGAACTCCCAAGAGGAGGACCTTGCTGCGTGTGAGGAGAAACTTGCCGCCACACTTCGCGGCAAGGATGTAGAGGTGGGGAAGCTTGTCTTGCAGCAGACCAGTGAGCTGGAGTAGAGGCACAAAGAGGCGCTCGATGCCCAGGCCCAGGTTCACGCCGGCAAGGTGAAGGAGCTGGAGGTGGAGCGGGACAGGCTGAAGGAGCAGGCCCTGAAGCTGTCCCAGGAGAAGAACACGCTCAACGGCACCCAGACGGAGGCGCAAGGCGCGTCCATCAGCATGGCCGGGGAGCTCTCCGAGGCCACCAAGTCCATCAAGGACCTCGCGCTGAAGCTAGAGGGCCTCGAGGGGATGCTCACGAAGGCCAAAGCTCGGGCGGGGACCCTGGCCAAGGGGCTGGAGACCGAGAAGCAGCTGTGGAAGAACGAGGCGCTCAACTTCATGGATCACATGGAGGGCGAGAACCGCTGGCTCGATCGCCTCGCCACCGTCGCCAACCAGGCCACCGCGCAGCTGGCCACCATGGGGATGCCGGACATGAGGTACGCCCCAGAGCGGAGCGTGAGCGCCAACTGCAGCCTGACCCTGTTCTTTGAGAGAGTCGTCGGTGCTTTGGAGCGGCTTCACGCCAACCGGGCGGCCTTGCTGGCCGACGAGGCCCGGAGGCTCTGCCAGGGCGCCATGACCAAGGTTCTCACCAAGGTGGCTGATAACCCACAAGTATAGGGGATCACAACAGTTTTCGAGGGTAGAGTATTGAACCCAAATTTATTGATTCGACACAAGGGGAGCCAAAGAATATTCTCAAGTATTAGCAGTTGAGTTGTCAATTCAACCACACCTGGATAACTTAATATCTGCAGCAAAGTATTTAGTATCACAGTAATATGATAGTAGTGGTAATGGTAACAAAAGTAACAGAAGCAAAAGTAATATTTTTGGTGTTTTGTAGTGATTGTGACAGTAGCAACGGAAAAGTAAATAAGTGAGAACCAATATAGGAAAAGCTCATAGGCATTGGATCAGTGATGTATAATTATGCCGGATGCGGTTCATCATGTAACAATCATAACATAGGGTGACACAGAACTAGCTCCAATTCATCAATGTAATGTAGGCATGTATTCCGAATATAGTCATACGTGCTTATGGAAAAGAACTTGCATGACATCTTTTGTCCTACCCTCCCGTGGCAGTGGGGTCCTAATGGAAACTAAGGGATATTAAGGTCTCCTTTTAATAGAGAACCGGAACAAAGCATTAGCACACAGTGAATACATGAACTCCTCAAACTATGGTCATCACCGGGAGTGGTCCCGATTATTGTCACTTCGGGGTTGCCGGATCATAACACATAGTAGGTGACTATAGACTTGCAAGATAGGATCAAGAACTCACATATATTCATGAAAACATAATAGGTTCAGATCTGAAATCATGGCACTCGGGCCCTAGTGACAAGCATTAAGCATAGCAAAGTCATAGCAACATCAACCTCAGAACATAGTGGATACTAGGGATCAAACCCTAACAAAAGTAACTCGATTACATGATAGATCTCATCCAACCCATCACTGTCCAGCAAGCCTACGATGGAATTACTCACGCACGGCGGTGAGCATCATGAAATTGGTGATGGAGGATGGTTGATGATGACGACGGCGACGAATCCCCCTCTCCGGAGCCCCGAACGGACTCCAGATCAGCCCTCCCGAGAGGTTTTAGGGCTTGGCGGCGACTCCGTATGGTAAAACGCGATGATTTCTTCTCCTTGATTTTTTTCTCTCCGAAAGCAAATATATAGAGTTGGAGTTGGCCCCCTGGTCTTCATCTTTGGCAAGGATTTTTATTATTTCTGAAAAGACGTTCCGCGGAGTTTCAGGTCATTCCGAGAACTTATGTTTCCGCACATAAATAACACCATGGAAAGTCTGCTGAAAACATCGTCAGTCCGGGTTAGTTCCATTCAAATCATGCAAGTTTGAGTCCAAAACAAGGGCAAAAGTATTTGGAAAAGTAGATACGACAGAGACGTATCAACTCCCCCAAGCTTAAATCTTTGCTTGTCCTCAAGCAATTCAGTTGATAAACTGAAAGTGATAAAGAAAAACTTTTACAAACTCTGTTTGCTCTTGTTGTTTTAAATATGTAAAGCCAGCATTCAAGTTTTCAGCAAAGATTATGACTAACCACATTTGCAGTAACTCTCAGGTCTCATGTTTACTCATATCAATAGCATAATCAACTAGCGAGTCATAATAATAAATCTCGGATGACAACACTTTCTCAAAACAATCATAATATGACATAACAGGATGGTATCTCGCTAGCCCTTTCTGAGACCGCAAGACATAAATGTAGAGCACCTTTAAAGATCAAGGACTGACTAGACATTGTAATTCATGGTAAAAGAGATCCAATCATAGTCATACCCAATATAAATTAATAGTAATGAATGCAAATGACAGCTGTGCTCTCCAGCTAGTGCTTTTTAATAAGAGGGTGATGACTCAACATAAAAGTAAATAGATAGGCCCTTCACAGAGGGAAGCAAGGATTTGTAGAGGTGCCAGAGCTCGGTTTTGAAATAGAGATAAATAATATTTTGAGTGGCATACTTTCATTGTCAACATAACAACTAAGAGATGGCGATATCTTCCATGCTACACACATTATAGGCGGTTCCCAAACAGAATGGTAAAGTTTATACTCCCGCTCCACCATCAAGCATCAATCCTTGACTTGCTCGAAACAACGAGTGTCTCCAACTAGCAATAGTCCCAGGGGGAGTTTTGTTTGCAATTATTTTGATTTAGTTTGCATAAAGCATGGGATTGGGCATCCCGGAGACCAGCCATTTTCTCGTGAATGAGGAGCGGAGTCCACTCCTCTTGAGAATAACCCGCCTAACATGGAAGATAAGGGCAGCCCTAGTTGATACATGAGCTATTCGAGCATATAAAACATAATGTTTATTTGAAGGTTTAGAGTTTGGCACATACAAATTTACTTGGAACAGCATGTAGATACCGTATATAGGAAGGTATAGTGGACCCATATGAAATAACTTTGGGGTTTCAGGGATTGGATGCACAAGCAGTATTCCTGCTTAGTACAAGTGAAGGCTAGCAAAAGACTAGGAAGCGACCAACTAGGAGCGACAACAGTCATGAACATGCATTAAAATTAATAAACATTGGATGCAAGCATGAGTAGGATATAATCCACCATGAACATAAATATCGTGAAGGCTATGTTGATTTTGTTTCAACTACATGCGTGAACATGTGCCAAGTCAAGTCACTTAAATCATTCAAAGGAGGATACCACCCCATCATACCACATCACAACCATTTTAATAGCATGTTGGTACACAAGGTAAATCATTATAACTCATAGCTAATCAAGCATGGCACGAGCAACTATGATCTCTAATTATCATAGCAAACATGTTTATTCATAATAAGCTGAATCAAGAACGATGAACTCGTCATATTTACAAAAACAAGAGAGGTCGAGTTCATACCAGTTTTTCTCATCTCAGTCAATCCATCATATATCATCATAATTGCCTTTCATTTGCACGACCGAACGAAGTGAATAATAATAAGAGTGCACGTGCATTGGACTAAGCTGGAATCTGCGAGCATTCAATAGACTGGAGAAGACAGGGCAATATGGGCTCTTGGTTAAATCAACAATAATGCATATAAGAGCCACTTCAACAATTTAATCATGGTCTTCTCCTATTGACCCCCAAAGAAAATAAATAAAAACTATTTACACAGGAAATCTCCCAACAAGCAAAAGAAAAACAGGAAATCTTTTTGTGTTTTCTTTTAATTATTACTACTACAGCAGGAAAAGTAAACTAACTAAAAGTTACTACTAATTTTTTTGGTTTTTCTTAAGGTTTAACAAACACACAAGAAGAAAGCAAGAAAAAGGAAAATAAACTAGCATGGATATTACAGTGAAAAATTATGAGCACCGACATCTAGCAATGAGTGTGTGTAAACATAAATGTAATGTCGGTGGGAAATACGTACTCCCCCAAGCTTAGGCTTTTGGCCTAAGTTGGTTCATTGCCAGGGATGGCCTGGCGGATACCCGTAGGTGTAGCTGGGGTCGTACTGTGATGCAGCGGCTATCGCCTCCTGAGCTGCAGCATGGTGTCGGGCTGCCTCCGCTCTCCTCTCGTACTCATCTACCTCCTCTCTGGTAATAATATATATTCCTTTTGCCTGGTAATCAAAGAAGGCAGGAGCAGGGAGAGTAATACGGATAGCACGCCGTTTGTCAAAGATTAGTCGGTACTGGAGAGGTGATTCTTTCCTCTCGACAAACTGGTGATAGACCATAGAATTAAAATCTACATAAGTAGGAGGCAACTCCATATCATCCTCACGAACGTCCACATCAAGAAAATCAGCTAAGCGGGTTGCATAAATTCCTCCAAAGAAATATCCATTAAATCTATTATGATGCAACCTACGTGCAACAATGACTCCCATATTATAAGATTGGTCTCCTAACACAGCACTCCTAAGAATACCGAGGTCAGGCACACACATATGACATGCTTCATCCTTACCATTTATGCACCTACTTATGAAGAGAGCAAAATAATGTATAGCAGGAAAGTAAATGCTCCCTATGGTAGCTTGTGCTATATCTCTAGATTCCCCTACAGTTATACCAACAAGAAAGCCTCTAAATTCAGATTTACGGGGATCACTAGCACTACCCCATTGTGGAAGTTTGCAAGCAGAAGTAAAATCCTCTAAGTCCATGGTATAAGATTTTTCATAAAGATCAAACATGACTGTTGGAGAATTATGTGAAGATGAAAATTCAAACCTCCTCACAAATGAACTATTGAGATGATGGTACTGCGGGCATTTGTCTGCCTCAAAGCTCACAAGATCGGCGTTACACAAATATGCGTTTAATTCCTCTTTGATTCCCGCTCGATCCATAAAATTTTCTGAAGGCCACTCACAAGGCCGCACTGGGGCGTCTCTTGGTGGCTCGTCATGAGCATCACGCATTGCAAGCCTGGGTCCTTGCTTCCTTAAAGAACCGCCTTGGAACATTTTCCTAAGCATATTTCTTCCTCTGAAAAATTTCTGAATTTTTTAGTAACTTCAAACAAAAGTGAACCAAGCTCAACAAAATTGATAGCAACTACTTCTACAAGTGCCTGGAGACTATATCATGCATTAGAACTACTTGGAACCATATAATTTTGACATGCAAGCTCAAGAACATGGTAACCTAGGCAGCACAAATTTGCAATGAATAAAGCACTAGAGCAAAAACTAATTGGACCAATGGAGGAGTCACATACCAAGGAACAATCTCCCCAAGCAGTTTTGTGAGAGGTGCTTTGAGCAAGGAGATCGAAAATCACAGCAAAGTGAGCTAGAACTCGTGCTTGAGCTAGATATTCGTGTTTGTGGGAGGAAGAAGAACTGTATGGGTGCAAGAATAAGTGGAGGAGGGCCACCGTGGGCCCACGAGGCAGGGGGGCGCCCTGGGGGGTAGGGGGTGCCCTGGGGGGTAGGGCGCGCCCTCTACCCTCGTGCCCAGGTGGTTGACGCCCCTGCTGTGTTCTCAGTTCCATAAATCCTCAATATTCTCGAAAAAAATCATATTTCATTTTCAGGGCATTTGGAGAACTTTTATTTTTGGGGTATTTTTATATTGCACAGATAAATCAGAAAACAGACAAAAAAAAATACTATTTTTACTTTATTTCAACTAAATAACAGAAAGTAGAAAGAGGATACAGAAGGTTGTGCCTTCTAGTTTCATCCATCTCATGCTCATCAAAAGGAATCCACTAACAAGGTTGATCAGGTCTTGTTAATAAACTCATTCTGAATAACATGGGACCGGAGAAATTTCGAATAACACTATGTTACCTCAACAGGGATATGCACATCCCCAATAATAAGAATATCATATTTCTTCTTGACAGTAGGAAGAGGAAATTCAAAACCACCAAATATAATCGATGGAATTTTTCCAATAGAGTTGATACTATGAGCTTGAGGTTGTTTCCTCAGAAAGTGTACCGTATGCTCATTACCATTAACATGAAAAGTAACATTGCCTTTGTTGCAATCAATAATAGCACCTGCAGTATTCAAAAAGGGTCTTCCAAGAATAATAGACATACTATCGTCCTCGGGAATATCAAGAATAACAAAGTCCGTTAAAATAGTAACGTTTGCAACTACAACAGGCACATCCTCACAAATACCAACAGGTATAGCAGTTGATTATCAGCCATTTGCAAAGATATTTCAGTAGGTGTCAACTTATTCAAGTCAAGTCTACGATATAAAGAGAGAGGCATAATACTAACACCGGCTCCAAGATCACATAAAGCAGTTTTAACATAATTTCTTTTAATGGAGCATGGTATAGTAGGTACTCCTGGATCTCCAAGTTTCTTTGGTATTCCACCCTTAAAAGTATAATTAGCAAGCATGGTGGAAATTTCAGCTTCCGGTATCTTTCTTTTATTAGTGACAATATCTTTCATATGTTTAGCATAAGGATTCATTTTGAGCATATCAGTTAATCACATACGCAAAAAGATAGGTCTAATCATTTCAGCAAAGCGCTCAAAATCCTCATCATCCTTTTTCTTGGATGGTTTGGGAGGGAAAGGCATGGGTTTCTGAACCCATGGTTCTCTTTCTCTACCATGTTTCCTAGCAACAAAGTCTCTCTTATCATAACGTTGATTCTTTGATTGTGGGTTATCAAGATCAACAGCAGGTTCAACTTCTACATCATTATCATTACTAGGTTGAGCATCATCATGAACATCATCATTCACATTTTCACTAGGTTCATGTTCACTACCAGATTGTGTTTCAGCATCAGACATAGAGATATCATTTGGATTCTCAGGTGGTTCAACAATAGGTTCACTAGAAGTTTGCAAATCCTATCATTTTTCTTTTTCTTCCTTTTAGAAGAACTAGGAACATCAATATTATTTCTCTAAGAATCTTGCTCGATTCTCTTAGGGTGGCCTTCAGGATACAAAGGTTCCTGAGTCATTCTACCAGTTCTAGTTGCCACTCTAACAACATTATCATTTTTCTTACTATTCATTTCATTGAGAAAATCATTTTGAGCTTTAAGTACTTCCTCTACTTGAGTGGTAACCATAGAAGCATGTTTGCTAACAAGTTTAAGTTCACCTCTAACATTAGCCATATAATCACGCAAGTGTTTAATCATATCATAATTGTATTTCAGTTGTCTACCAAAATAAGCATTGAAATCTTCTTGCTTAACCATAAAGTTATCAAACTCATCCAAGCATGGGCTGGCAATTTTAGTAGGAAGGATTTCAGCTCTATCATATCTATAAAGAGAATTTACCTTTACTACCTGTGTCGGGTTATCAAGACCAGGAGGTTCTTCAATAGGTAATGGATTAAGATCATAAGTTTCTTCAACAGGCGGTAGATTAAGACCATGTATTTCTTCAATAGGAGGTAAATTCTTAACATCTTCACCTTGAATACCTTTTTCTTTCATAGATTTCTTTGCCTCTTGCATATCTTTAGGACTGAGAAATAGAACACCTCTCTTATTTGGAGTTGGTTTAGGAATAGGCTCATTAATTGGCTCACGGGCTGGCTCAGGAGCTGGCTCAGGAAGTGTCCAATTATTTTCATTTGTCAACATATTATTCAATAGAATTTCAGCTTCATCCGGTGTTCTTTCCCTAAAAAACAGAACCAACACAACTATCCAGGTAATCTCTGGAAGCATCGGTTAGTCCATTATAAAAGATATCAAGTATTTCATTTTTCTTAAGAGGATGATTAGGCAAAGCATTAAGTAACTTGAGAAGCCTCCCCCGAGCTTGTGGGAGACTCTCTTCTTCAATTTCCACAAAGTTGTATATTTCTCTCAAAACAGCTTATTTCTTACGAGCAGGGAAATATTTAGCAGAGAAGTAATAAATCATATCCTGGGGACTACGCACACAACCAGGATCAAGATAATTAAACCATGTCTTAGCATCACCCTTTAATGAGAATGGAAATATTTTAAGGATATAAAAGTAGTGAGATCTCTCATCATTAGTGAACAGGGTGGCTATATCATTTAGTTTAGTAAGATGTGCCACAATAGTTTCAGATTCATAGCCATGAAAAGGATCAGATTCAACCAAAGTAATTATATCAGGATCAACAGAGAATTCATAATCCTTATCGGCAACACAGATAGGTGAAGTAGCAAAAGCAGGGTCAGGTTTCATTCTATCTCTAAGAGATTGCTTATTCCATTCAGCTAATAACCTCTTGAGTTCATATCTATCTTTGCAAGCTAAAATAGCTGCAGAAGCTTCCATATCAAAAACATAACCCTCAGGAATAACAGGCCTATCTTCATCATCACTTTTATCAATATAATCAGTTTCAATAATTTCTTTCTCTCTAGCCCTAGCAATTTGTTCATCAAGAAATTCACTAAGGGGCACAGTAGTATCAAGCATAGAAGTAGTTTCATCATAAGTATCATGCATAGCAGAAGTGGCATCATCAATAACATGCGACATATCAGAACGAATAGCAGAAGCAGGTTTAGGTGTCGCAAGCTTACTCAAAACAGAAGGTGAATCAAGTGCAGAGCTAGATGGCAGTTCCTTACCTCCCCTCTTAGTTGAGGGATAAATTGTTGTCTTAGCATCTTTCAAGTTCTTCATAGTGACCAGCAGATATAAATCCCAAGTGACTCAAAGAATAGAGCTATGCTCCCCGACAACGGCGCCAAAAAATAGTCTTGATAACCCACAAGTATAGGGAATCACAACAGTTTTCGAGGGTAGAGTATTCAAGCCAAATTTATTGATTCGACACAAGGGGAGCCAAAGAATATTCTCTAGTATTAGTAGTTGAGTTGTCAATTCAACCACACCTGGATAACTTAATATCTACATCAAAGTATTTAGTAGCACAGTAATATGATAGTAGTGGTAACGGTAACAAAAGTAACTGAAGCAAAAGTAATATTTTTGGTGTTTTGTAGTGATTGTGACAGTAGCAACGGAAAAGTAAATAAGCGAGAACCAATATAGGAAAAGCTCGTAGGCATTGGATCGGTGATGTATAATTATGCCGGATGCGGTTCATCATGTAACAATCATAACATAGGATGACACAAAACTAGCTCCAATTCATCAATGTAATGTAGGCATGTATTCTGAATATAGTCATACGTGCTTAAGGAAAAGAACTTGCATGACATATTTTGTCCTACCCTCCCGTGGCAGCGGGGTCCTAATGGAAACTAAGGGATATTAAGGTCTCCTTTTAATAGAGAATCGGAGCAAAGCATTAGCACATAGTGAATACATGAACTCCTCAAACTATGGTCATCACCAGGAGTGGCCCCGATTATTGTCACTTCGGGGTTGCTGGATCATAACACATAGTAGGTGACTATAGACTTGCAAGATTGGATCAAGAACTCACATATATTCATGAAAACATAATAGGTTCAGATCTGAAATCATGGCACTCGGGCCCTAGTGACAAGCATTAAGCATAGCAAAGTCATAGCAACATCAACCTCAGAACATAATGGATACTAGGGATCAAACCCTAACAAAACTAACTCGATTACATGATAGATCTCATCCAACCCATCATCGTCCAGCAAGCCTACGATGGAATTACTCACGCACGACGGTGAGCATCATGAAATTGGTGATGGAGGATGGTTGATGATGACGACGGCGACGAATCCCCCTCTCCGGAGCCCCGAACAGACTCTAGATCAGCCCTCCCGAGAGATTTTAGGGCTTGGCGGCGGCTCCATATCTTAAAACGCGATGATTTATTATCCTTGATTTTTCTCTCTCTGAAAGCAAATATATAGAGTTGGAGTTGGCGTCGGAGGAGCTCCAGGGGGCCCACGAGGTAGGGGGCGCACCCTACGGGGGAGGGCGCGCCCCCACCCTCGTGGACAGGGTGTGGGCCCCTTGGTCTTCATCTTTGGCAAGGATTTTTTATTGTTTCTTAAAAGACGTTCCGTGGAGTTTCAGGTCATTCTGAGAACTTTTGTTTCTGCACAAAAATAACACCATGGAAAGTCTGCTGAAAACAGCATCAGTCCGGGTTAGTTCCATTCAAATCATGCAAGTTAGAGTCCAAAACAAGGGCAAAAGTGTTTGGAAAAGTAGATACGACGGAGACGTATCAGTGGTGTACTGGTACCCCGACCTCGACTTCGACGCCGCGCTGGAGAGCTTGCCGGAGGATACTGACCTCGCGCCGCTCAGGGAGCGTATCAAGCCCATCATTAGCCGTGTCAGCAGAATTCTGAGGGTGGAGGGCCAGCGTCGGGATTAGGCACCCCGTTTCTTATCGCCGCTGCAGGTTCATGACCAAGACAATTTCTATCTTTAGTTAGAACCGCAGCAACAATTTGATGTAATATGACTCGGCAGCACTTTTAATATTATGCATGTCATTTTCCTGTTCGATTCTCCTTTGTATGTCCACCCTACGTAACTGGGTAGGCCCGCCGGCACGTAAACCCATGGCGGCGTCTTGGGGATGGATCCCCATTGGCCTGCCGGGTGTGCTTGCTGCCGGGCAAACCACCTTACCGCCTTTAACGCGGCCGCCTAAACTGTTGAGCTTGACTCGAGTCAAAATCGAGAGCGTTGCCAGGTGCGGAAGGCTGCCCCTCCACTCGCAACGCGTCCGCTTGAGCTGTTGAGCGGACTCGAAACAGAACAAGGGCGTTGCCAATCGCGGGAGGGCCCCTTTGGGTGCAGGTTTTCCATACATAGGCAGGATCTTTGAGGACGATAACCTTATATGTAAAAGGAAATAACTCAAGGTTTTGAATGACTTAGCTTTTCTGTTGCCGCACTGGCGTCCTTCACATTCGTAGGCGGCGCTGGCCTTTTGGCCATCTTCTTCTTGGGAGCCATGGCGATGAAGAAACGCTAGGGTAACTACTACACCAGATTCTCACAATTGCGCCCCCTACCTGGTGCGCCAAAGATGTGTAACATTCCAAAAATTTTGATTTGGTTTTACCAAATTCTTTATTTGTTTTGAAAGGGGTTATTTAAAATTTTTCTAAAGGACTCTCCTTTTCAAAAAAATTTCTTTTATGACAAGTATTTTGTTTGGGTTCATCCAAATCTTGATCTTTGGCCTTGAGGGTTTTTCATCTTGTGTTGGCTCAACACAAATATCATTGGAAGGTTTTTTGCAATACTTTTCATTTAAAAAGAATTCCATTTTTTTTTTGATTTATTCTTCCCCCCTTCAAAAAGTATCCTCTTGCCATGGCCTTTGAAGAAAATTTTCTTCCAAACCCATCTCCCTATTTGACTCAAGCCTAGCACCCTATTCCAGCAAGTCTCAACCCTTTTTAGATTTTATTCTAATTATTTTATCCTCAAAATCATTTTCTGTCATTTATTTGGGCTAGGGTGGTTTACAAAGGAACTACCAATTTTCCTTTGAATCTTGATCCCAAATAAACTTCTCTGAATAGTCCTTAGTACCCTCAACCAAGATCCATCAATATCCACTGGTCCACAGTTCAAATTTTTCAAAATTTGCTTACTGCAAGTTTGGACCAGATTTGCCATTTTCGGTGAAATTCATTCTTTTTCTTCTCCTAAAATCTGAGATACATCAAGCAGCCCCTAGATGCATCAAGAGGCCACCTCACTAAAGATCAACTCCAGAAAATTTTTCCACATGCCAAAATCATTTCGTCGAACAGGTGGCCGGCACTGTTTCTGTCAAGTTTCAAAGTTTTAGTGTTTGGTTTCAGTCGACAGCGTCGTTTTCTTCAAAGCGCGGCGTCAATCTCGCCAGTGTCCGCGTTGGCATCTTTCTCACTGCCTCTCCTCCTTATCCAGAGCGCCGCACGGTCGTTTGGACAGGCGCAAGCATCGGTGGCGATGTGTCCCGCCAACGCCGACGTCTTCCGCGGTGGCAGAGCCACCCGTGGCGGCCAACAGGGGCCAGCCCTGCAGAACGGCGCCGTCCGGCACCGCCCACACCACCAGAGGCCTCAGCATGGCCGTCCCCTTCCCTGTGCGTGCTGCAGAGCCGTCGTCGTGGTCTGGAAAGCACAGGGCGCGCTCCCTGCCGCCTACGTGCCCGCGGGGCCGTTCCATCGAGGGCTTGGAGTATCACCCAAGCCAGGCCAAGTTTAGCCACTGAACGGAACCAGTAGACCAACACGATGATGACCAATCTCCTAAAACCCCCGTTCGACCACTGCCTCGCCGTAATCATCGCCGGAGTTATCCCGTTCTCGGCAACCGCCTCGGGCCGGCTATAAATAGCGACCCCGAGCTCGCCTTCGACCCAGCACCACCCCTCCACCTCGCCAGTACAACGCCCAACCACTAGGAGGACCTCGAGGAGGCCTTCTTCCCTGACCCCAACCGCCCCGATCCGCTTCGGGCTCCGACACGATTCCCTCTGGTGAGACCACCCCCGCCTCCCAAACCTTGCCAGAATCCCCCTAGTGCACCCACTCATCTGACCCTAGGCTCAATTTGACATCTGCAGCCCTCCCCGGCGAGACCCACCACCGCCCGAACCACCGTCCGCCGGAGTGGAGGCCGCCGTCGCCGGTGTGCTCTTTTTCAAAATTCAAACCTGATGAGTGGGACCCCCTCGTCAGCCTCTCTTATTCTATTTGAAACGTTTTCTGAAAATGCCTTCGGGCAAAGTACACTTTCCCTGTTGGGTGGCGTATTTCTTAGCGAAATGTTTTCTGTTTTTATAAACTAAACCCTGGTAACTTTCTGTTTCATTACAGATGAGTCCCTAGACCAAAACCCTGATAACTTTTTAACAAAATATGATTTTGAATTAATTCTTTTTCTATCATCTTTATTTTTCTGTCTAGTTTTTTATCATATTTATTTGAAATTTTTTTGGAACAAGTTTTATGCACACACGGTATTTACGTTAGTATGCGATTTCTTTATACCGTAGATACCGGAGGAGGTGACGGAAGCGCGAACTTGAGCTAGACTCCGACTACTCCGAACCAGGCAAGCATGTTTGAACCTTTGATATGATAAGTGCTTTTCATGTTTGCTTGAGTGGTTCTGCATGGCATGTTTTTATAAACATCGGTGAAGTTTATATTTCATGCAAAGAAAGCTGCGGTTGAGCTTTGATATTGATGTGTTCTTATGATGATGATATAACCTCATCATGTGATGGCATGATAGGTTGCAAGCTGGCATTGTTGAAGCATGCCAGTTCTATGTCAACTGTTAACTCCAGTTTTAACGTGGATCAAGTCTCGATCCCGTTCTTTCCCCCTTCGTGCTGCCACATGTTTTATGCAAAGAGTGCGGTTTAGTAAGTTGCAAACCTCTTTCCTTGTACACACCAAATAGAGGGACCGCAATGAGGGTTCCATGGCCCTGGATTAAAGCCCGTCATCCGGTCAGGGGGCATGTGTGTTTCCGGTTGGGACCGAGAGGGGGGCACCCCTTAGAGCGCGCGATATAAATTTGATCCCATGCTATTCGAGGTTGTGACCTCCCCGTCTTAAAGTTTTTCTTGAATGTTGCCTAGGGTGATTCCTGGCAGCGGAATGTGGAATGGGTGTGTACTAGTTAGATGCGTTCCTTCTGAAATACCATAAACGGAACTAGTCCTTGTGACTACTGAAATCCGTTGGCTGTGGTTAAAGAGTACAAACTCTACAGAGTCAAACCATTCAAGTATCCATGTCCACGACCAGGGACTTGGACACCATCTCAGTGTCTGTGTCAGTCTCAGTGTCGATCTCAGTGTCAACCCCAGTGTCAGTCTCCGGAGAATAAGCATGAAACTAAGAGTTGTCAACTCGGCTAAATGTTATTCCTGTGAACGGACTAACCAGTTTATTGTTATGTGCTGAGTATTTCCTTGTGATGGTTTATATTCATGAACTACTTGAATTCGAATGATAAACTATAAGCCCTTATGTGATGTCGCTCAGATGTCCGACTGTGGCATTCTTGTTATTTACAATCGATATAAGCCCTTTATGTGATGTCGCTCAGACGTCCGACTATGGCATTCTTGTTATTTACTGTTGATATAAGCCCTTTATGTGATGTCGCTCAGACGTCCGACTGTGGCATTCTTGTTATTTACTTTCGATATAAGCCCTTTATGTGATGTCGCTCAGACGTCTGACTGTGGCATTCATGTTATTTACTTTCGATATAAGCCCTTTATGTGATGTCGCTCAGACGTCCGACTGTGACACCCTTGTTATTTACTTTCATTATAAGCCCTTTTCGAGATGTCGCCTAGACGTCCGACTGTGTCATGCTCTGTTATTTACATTTCAATATAAGCCCTTTATGTGGTGTTGCCCCGACACCCGACTGAGGCATGCTAATTTATCTTTACCTTTCGAGGCGTCGCTTCAGACACCCGATCGGTCTTCAGTTATTTTATTGGGATTTCGGGAGGACTACCGCCTGTCTTCCTTTTATTTATCGTGCAGTGCAAATTTATTATCAAAATGTGCATTACTAATCTGCTCATGTGCATCATGTTTGCATTTGTTATATCTTATGTCCAAACTGTCTTGCGAGTACATTCAAAGTACTCACCTGGCTTGTTGATTTGGCCAGATGTTGACGAAGGCGATCTTATGGATGAAGAGTTCGATAGCGAGTCCGACGCCTAGAGGAGTCCCAGTCAGTCGCGTGCGATCCTGGAGTTGATCACTTGTATTATATACGCTTCCTCTACCCAAATAAAATCATCGAGCCTCACTCCGACGCTTGATGAGCTGTAAGATTTTGGAGTCATGTCACCCACTTCACTGTGACATATCCACCACCACCTTTATTACGAGTCAGTAGTTATGCCACCATACCCTTGTGTCATATCTGCATTTATGTATAATATTGGTGTGCTTGTAATAAATTGTTGAGCATCCTCAGCTCAACCTTGTATAATATTTAGTACTGTTGGATTTCTGTATCAAGGATTTGTCTACCGGTAAGAAGGATTCTTCTGTACTGGTCAACACAAGGGTAGGCTTTTCAATAAATGTTTTATTGGAAAACCGGTCCTGACAAACTTGGTATCAGAGCCAGGCTGACTATAGGAAGCCACTAGGTGCAATCGCTAATCGGTTATTAGCGTATTAACTGCTATTTTTAACATTTTGCAATTTTCTGTTAGTCATCATAAATTTATGATCAGACTTTCGTAGTTTTTGCCTACCTTTGTAGATGGCTGGCAATGACTGTGAGTCACAGGTGTTCGCCAATGTACCTGAGGGGTTTATGAAGCTTCTCGTCTCCATCACCAAGGTCGCGATCGGGCCATCGGCTCGTCCGGAGTTCACACTCTACCAGCACAAGATCAGCGACATCGTGTCTATGTACCAGGCCGCGGTGCAATTCAAGGGAGGACGTTCTGAGTCACGCCGCTTCCGATTTTTGGGAAGGGCCATGCCTATGGAGAGGCATGCCATGCAGATGGCTGCCCGTGAGGCGATAGCTCATCTCCGGGATGTGCTCCCTTCAATGAAGACTCTTCGCTACCGCTACCTCCCATGCCACGTGCCATACACTTGTCACTATGCATCCGCTTGCGCTAGGGGAGAGAGAGATGGGGCTATTGAGATGCTTGTTGAGTATCTCAAGGCTCTTGAGGCAGCTTTTGATAACCTCATGGACGACTTTGTGGCTGCTCGTATGGACTTCATTCAGGGCTGTTCCGCCAACAGGAGGGAGCTCCTCCATTCAGCACCACCACTGACTTACGTCTCGTCCTTAGCATCCTATGCACCTGCCATCTTAGCCACCGCTCGCCACCTGCCTACTACTGAGGAGTTTGACAAGGTCATTGCTCCTACTCCAGTCAGAGCTGCACCACCTACCGCGCCCGCACCAATTCCTCAAACCAGTACTTCGCGCCTGGAGCCTATTAGCGAGGAGGAGATGGATTCTCCAGCACCACTGGGTCTCACCCTCGGCAGGCAGAGGGAAGTTTTCACCATCTCCGACTGAATGCGCCTAGCAGCCGTGCAATGTACCAGCTTGTATGATATGTTTATATGTATATAGGTTTGGTGAGAAGTAGTTTGTGTGCGCATCATGTAGGAACTCGGAGAAGTGCACTAGCCGAAATAACATGTCAGGAATGTGTACACACATCCTGAGTGATGTATTGTATAATTACGGCTTGCGTGTAAGATATGTACTGAGCGGCCCTTCTCCATGCGCAATCAAGTATTTTCTTGAAAAATGTTGGAGTTCTTAAAATTTGCGCCTTTTCAAAATTATTTATTTTTGCCACTCAGTTTTTCCTCATGAGTTTTGCAAAAATACCCCAGAGTGGAATATGCCTCGTCCCTGGACTCGTTCCATGCGAAGTCCGCCGGAAGAAAATTATGGTACCCAGACAAGTAACAATTTCACACAGGGGCACTCAAGTCAGCAAGGCAGTGAACCATCATTTTCTCAAGTATGCCGCCTTTATGAGCAAAGCCAGTAGCAACATCAAGAAATGATGAACCATGTTATCAATATGGTAAATCACCATGAACCATATCAGCAGCATTCCAAATTGTCTGAACTATAGAAGACACGTCCCCCAACGTTCTCTCACATTGATAGACCTCTTGAGGCCGATGATTGGCTTCGAGACATTGAAAGGAAGTTAATTATTGCACAGTGTTCGGACCGTGAGAGGTACTTTATGCACCTCACTACCTCACAGGAGCAGCCGCATCATGGTGGGAGAATTTCCTACACATGCACCCCAATGAAAATAATATCACCAGGGAAGATTTTAAAGAAGGATTTCATGGGGCGCACATTCCCAGAAGCATTATGAAGATCAAGAAAAGGGAATTTGATGACCTCAAGCAGAGAAGCATGACAGTGACTAAGTACAATAGTCAGTTTACTCTATTATCTCGTTATGCCAATGAAGAGCATATGACTGAAAACAAAAAGATGGAGAAATTTCCGGACGGTCTGGCACCAGCACTTAAATGCCAGCTGGTCGTACACACGTTTCCGGATTTCAAAACACTTGTGGACAAGGCCATTACATTGGAAAATAGCGCCGCAGCTTGGAGGATTTTCACAAGCGGAAAAGGGACAAGACTACTCATGCTCGCAACAACCGGAACAAGACTGACCTTCAGAAGATTGGAGCGAACAGACGCACAACAAATGTTCCACGCCCAAAAAAACATTTTCACGCAAGAGACAAGGATTTTACATATCGCCCAGGTGTTACTAGCTACGCTTGTGGAGAGGAAGGACACTATGCTAAACAGTGCCCAAAGCCAAGAAACTCGGCCCCAAAACCGAACAACAATGGAAACAATTCAACACCCAAACGTAACAACTTCAACCCCAATAACAATCACAGGAAGGGTCACTTGAACCATGTGACCAAGGAGGAAGCACAGAATGCCCCAGATACCGTACTCGGTATGTTCCCTGTCAACACAATACCTGCCCCGGTTTTGTTTGATTCTGGAGCTTCTCACTCGTTCATTTCAAAGAGTTTTGCTTTGCAACATGATTTTTCGATGCTTCTTTTGGAAAAAATCCATGATCATCAAGTCCCCCGGGAATAAGCGAATCACTCAGAGTTACTGCCAAGGTGTGGTTATTGAGTTTGAAGGACTAAAGTTTCAGGCAAACCTCATTGTATTGGAAAATAAAGGGCTGGATGTTATCCTAGGAATGGACTGGTTAACCACCAACAAAGGATTTATCGACTGCTTCAATCAGACTGTAATTCTCACTCATCATCACGGGAAGACAATAAAAGTTGCAGCTCAAGAAAGACCAATATCACGGCAACCAAAGTTGAACAAAGTGGACATTTCAGAGCTAAGGAAAGTTCCAGTGGTATGTGAGTTCCCTAACGTATTTCCTGAAGAACTACCAGGCATGCCGCCAGACCGGGAAATAGAGTTCAACATTGAACTAGCACCTGGAACCACCCCCATTTACAAGAAACCCTATAGAATGGCACCCTCCGAGTTGGTAGAATTAAAGAAGCAACTAAAAGAATTACTGGACAAAGGATTTATACGGGCCAGCTCCTCACCTTGGGCTTCACCAGTATTATTTGCAATGGGACACTAAGATTATGCATAGACTATCGAGCACTCAACATGGTCACCGTCAAAAACAAATATCCGATGCCTCGGATAAATGATTTATTTGACCAGCTCGCACAAGCCAAGGTTTTCTCAAAAATTGATTTAAGGTCAGGGTATCATCAATTAAAAGTACAGACAGAAGATATCCCTAAGACAACATTTACCTCCAGATACGGATTATATGAATTTACAGTAATGCCGTTTGGACTGACAAACGCCCCCGCATATTTTTTCCACCTCATGAACAAAGTGTTTATGAAATTTATGGACAAATTTGTTGTGGTGTTCATTGATGATATTCTGGTAAACTCTAGGACACCAGAAGAACATGCAGAACATCTCAGAATTGTACTGGGAGAATTGAGGAAACATCAATTATACGCCAAATTCAGCAAATGTGAATTTTGGTTAAGACAGGTTGGTTTTCTAGGCCATGTATTAACCCAAGAAGGTGTTGCCGTGGACCCAAAAAAAGTCAAGGCCGTACTTGGCTGGAAACCACCAGCCAACGTAACAGATGTACGAAGTTTTCTGGGAATGGCTGGATATTACAGAAGGTTTATCGAGGGGTTCTCCACCATAGCAAAACTAATGACACATTTACTCAAGAAGGATAAGAAATTTGTATGGACTGAAGCTTGTGAGAAAAGTTTCCAAGAACTCAAAAGGAAATTAACAACATCACCGGTATTGGTTGTACCAGACATACACAAAAGTTTTGAAGTATATTGTGATGCATCCCGGAAAGGCCTCGGATGCGTGCTAATGCAAGAAGGCAAGGTAGTCGCATACGCTTCCAAGCAACTGCGAAAGCATGAAGAAAATTATCCTACTCATGATTTGGAATTGGCAGCAGTCATTCATGCACTCAAAGAGTGGAGGCACTTTTTGCTTGGAAATTGTTGTGAAATATATACGGACCATAAAAGCCTCAAGTATATTTTCACACAACCCGAACTCAATTTATGACAACGAAGCTGGTTGGAATTAGTGAAAGATTATGATGTTGGCATTCACTACCATCCTGGAAAAGCGAATGTAGTGGCATATGCTCTTAGTCAAAACCCCAGCTCGGGCAACGACAGTCCACAAAACTTGAGACCTGAGTTTCAGCGGGAGTTCGCCAAACTTAACTTGGTAATGGTCACGGAAGGTAGTGTGTCAAATTTGGAAATACAGCCCACCCTAATGGAACAGATTAAGAAGGCTCAGCATGGACACCCCAGCATCGAAGGCATAAAAAGGAAAGTGAGTCTGGGCAAAGCTTCAGAATTCGTCGTAGACGACAAGGGAATATTATGGTACGGAGACAGACTCTGCGTGCCAAATATAGAGGACCTCAAACAGCAAATTCTAGCTGAAGGCCACACCGCCCCATATTCAATCCACCCTGGAGGAACCAAGATGTATAAGGACATTCAGGAAAATTTTTGGTGGCATGCTATGAAGAGGGATATAGCCACCTTCATTGCATGTTGCGATTCTTGCCAGCGCATTAAAGCCGAGCACCAAAAACTAGCTGGACTATTACAGCCAAAAAGGATACCTGAGTGGAAATGGGATGAAATTGGAATGGATTTCATTGTCGGCATGCTATGAAGAGGGATATAGCCACCTTCATTGCATGTTGCGATTCTTGCCAGCGCATTAAAGCCGAGCACCAAAAACCAGCTGGACTATTACAGCCAAAAAGGATACCTGAGTGGAAATGGGACGAAATTGGAATGGATTTCATTGTCGGACTACCTCGGTCACAACACGGAAATGATGCCATATGGGTCATCACAAATAGATTAACCAAGGTGGCACATTTCATTCCCGTAAAGACAACCTACACCACTCAGAAGCTTGCCAAACTTTATCTCTCCCATATAGTTTGTCTGCATGGAATCCCAAAGACTATAATATCCGACAGGGGCACTCAATACATATCTAAATTTTGGGATAAAATTACAACAGGCTCTGGGAACTCAGCTAGCATTCAGTACGGCATACCACCCCCAGACTGATGGACAAACGGAACGCGTGAACCAAATTTTAGAGGACATGCTGAGAGCATGTGTTCTCACATATGGAACCAGTTGTGAAGAAAGCTTGCCATGTGCCGAGTTCGCATACAACAACAGTTACCAAACCAGTCTAAAAATGGCACCTTTTGAAGCCTTGTACGGGCGGAGATGTCGTACTCCATTAAATTGGTCAGAAACAGGAGACAATCGCATCTTCGGCCCAGACATGCTCAAGGAAGCTGAGGAGAAAGTTAGACTAATCAGGGACCGACTCAAGACAGCTCAGAGTCGACAAAATAGTTATTACGATCGGAAACATCGTGAAGTCAGCTTTGAACCCGGTGAATATGTGTATCTACGAGTATCTCCTATGAGGGGTCTGCAACGGTTCAAAGTTAAAGGAAAGCTAGCACCAAGATTTATTGGACCCTTCTGTGTGCTTGCACGAAGAGGCACAGTAGCCTACCAGCTAGACCTCCCCAAAGAGCTATCAGACGTCCATGACGTGTTCCACGTCTCACAGTTGAGGAAATGCGTAAGCAACCCAGAGAAGCATGTATCACATGAGAGCATTGACGTGCAACCAGACCTCACCTACAGGGAACATCCAATTAAAATATTAGAGGAGTCTGAAAGGAGGACACGTCAGAAGACAATTAAGTTTTTCAAGGTTCAGTGGAGCAATCACACCGATGATGAAGCAACATGGGAAAGAGAGGACTTTCTTCATGCAGAGTACCCACACCTATTTGAGGATTAGCTGAAATCTCGGGGACGAGATTTTTCCTAAGGGGGTAGGTGTTGTAACACTCCAAAAATTTTGATTTGGTTTTACCAAATTCTTTATTTGTTTTGAAAGGGGTTATTTAAATTTTTTCTAAAGGACTCTCCTTTTCAAAAGATTTTCTTTTATGATAAGTATTTTGTTTGGGTTCACCCAAATCTTGATCTTTGGCCTTGAGGGTTTTTCATCTTGTGTTGGCTCAACACAAATATCATTGGAAGTTTTTTTGCAATACTTTTCATTTAAAAAGAATTCCAATAAATTTTTTGATTTATTCTTCCCCCTTCAAAAAGTATCCTCTTGCCATGGCCTTTGAAGAAAATTTTCTTCCAAACCCATCTCCCTACTTTGAGTCAAGCCTAGCACCCTATTCCAGCAAGTCTCATCCCCTTTTAGATTTTATTCTAATTATTTTATCCTCAAAATCATTTTCTGTCATTTATTTGGGCTAGGGTGGTTTACAAAGGAACTACCAATTTTCCTTTGAATCTTGATCCCAAATAAACTTCTCTGACTAGTCCTTAGTACCCTCAACCAAGATCCATCAAGATCCACTGGTCCACAGTTCAAAATTTTCAAAATTTGCTTACTGCAAGTTTGGACCAGATTTGCCATTTTCGGTGAAATTCATTCTTTTTCTTCTCCTAAAAATCTAAGATAAATCAGGCAGCCCCTAGATGCATCAAGAGGCCACCTCACCAAAGATCAACTCCAGAAATTTTTTCTACATGCCAAAATCATTTCGTTGAACAGGTGGCCGACACTGTTTCTGTCAAGTTTCAGAGTTTCAGTGTTTGGTTTCAGTCGACAGCGTCGTTTTCTTCAGAGCGCGACATCAATCTCGCCAGTGCCCGTGTTGGCATCTTGCTCACTGCCTCTCCTCCTTATCTAGAGCGCCGCACGGTCGTTTGGACGGGCGCAAGCGTTGGTGGCGACGTGTCCCGCCAACGCCGGCGTCTTCCACGGTGGCAAAGCCACCCGTGGCGGCCAACAGGGGCCAGCCCTGCAGAACGACGTCGTCCGGCACCTCGCACACCACCAGAGGTCTCCGCATGGCCGTCCCCTTCCCTGTGCGTGTTGCAGAGCCATCGTCATGGTCTGGAAAGCACAGGTGAGGGAGTCCTGGATTAGGGGGTGTTCGGATAGCCGGACTATACCTTCAGCCGGATTCCCGGACTATGAAGATACAAGATTAAAGACTTCGTCCCGTGTCCGGATGGGACTTTCCTTGGCGTGGAAGGCAAGCTTGGCGATGCGGATATTCAAGATCTCCCACCATTGTAACCGACTCTGTGTAACCCTAACCCTATCCAGTGTCTATATAAACTGGAGGGTTGTAGTCCATAGGCAATCAACTCCATATACAACAATCATACCATAGGCTAGCTTCTAGGGTTTAGCCTCCTTGATCTCGTGGTAGATCTACTCTTGTACTACCCATATCATCAATATTAATCAAGCAGGACGTAGGATTTTACCTCCATCAAGAGGGCCCGAACCTGGGTAAAACATCGTGTTCCCTGCCTCCTGTTACCATCCGGCCTAGACGCA
This sequence comes from Triticum aestivum, assembly GCF_018294505.1. Classification (NCBI taxonomy): domain Eukaryota; kingdom Viridiplantae; phylum Streptophyta; class Magnoliopsida; order Poales; family Poaceae; genus Triticum; species Triticum aestivum. The sequence goes on along the minus strand of NC_057812.1, from coordinate 704,708,454 downwards.
CAGTTCAGGACCCACTACCCGAGATCCGCCGGTTTTGACACCGACATTGGTGCTTTCATTGAGAGTTCCTCTGTGTCGTCGCCTTTAGGCCCGATGGCTCCTTTGATCATCAACAACGATGCGTTCTAGGGTGAGACTTTGCTCCTCGGACAGATCTTCGTCTTCGGCGGCTTCGCTCTGCTGGCCAATTTGCTCGGCCACCTGGAGCAGATCGAAAGCTATGCCCCTGGCCATCAAGTCAGGTTTGGAAGCTTAAACTACACGGCTGACATCCGCGGAGACTTGATCTACGACGGACTCGAGCCACGGCCAAGCGCGCCGCACTATCTCGAGAGGCATGATCTAGCTTTGCCCCCGGACAGTGTCCTGGAGGCCGCACACGCATCGGTTCCGACCCCTAACTCGGAGCCTATTGCGCCAATCGAGGATGAGCGGTTGGACGTCACCTCGGGGGCTGCGATCCCAAAAGCGATCGAGCCGAACGCTAGCCCCGCACTCTGCACGACCCGTGGCTCCGAGGATCCGGACTCCTCCCCGGACTCTGAACCCCCCGCACCCCTGCCAATTGAATCCGATTGGGCGCCGATAATGGAGTTCACCACCGAAGACATCTTTCAGCGTTCGCCTTTTGGCGACATCCTAAATTCTCTTAAGTATCTCTCTTTATCAGGAGAGCCCTGGCCGGACTATGGTCAGCGAGGGTGGGATACGGGCGATGAGGAAATTCAAAGCCCACCCACCACCCACTTTGTAGCCACTGTCGATGATCTAACCGACATGCTTGACTTCAGCTCCGAAGACATCGACGGCATGGACGACGATGTAGGAGACGAACAGGAACCAGCACCTGTAGGGCGCTGCAAGGCCACCTCGTCATATGACATATATATGGTGGATACTCCAAAAGATGGAGATGGCGATGGAACAGTGGGGGATGACGCCCCCATGAAACAGCCAAAGCGCCGGCGTCAGCGGCGCCGCTCTAAATCCCGCCAAAGCAAAAACGGTGATTCCAGCACGGGAGATAATACTACCCCGGATAGCACCGAAGAACACCCACCTCAGCAAGATTCGGCATAGGAAGATGGAGAAGCCAGCCCCCATGAGAGAGTGGCAGACCGAGAGGTCGAGGATGATAACTATATGCCTCCCTCCGAAGACGAGGCAAGCCTCGATGACGACGAATTCGTCATACCATCAGACCCCGCCGAACAAGAGCGTTTTAAACGCAGGCTTCTAGCCACGGCAAGCAGCCTCAAGAAAAAGCAGCAACAACTTAGAGCTGCCCAAGATTTGCTAGCTGACAGATGGACTGAAGTCCTTGCGGCCGAAGAGTATGAACTCGAACGCCCCTCCAAGAGTTACCCGAAGCGCAGGCCGCTACCCCGATCAGAGGAGGAAGCACCTACATCACGAGCTCATGACATGGCAGACCGACCACCTCGCAGCCGCGACAGAGCAGCCTCTCGGCCCTCCACCCAAGCCATGCCCCGACACCGCTCAACTAAGGCACGGGAAAATGCGCCCGACCTGCGAGACATACTGGAGGATAAGGCAAGACAAACAAGATCGATCTATGGATCGCGCAGGTGCCCTACGGCATGTGACAATGATCTTCACTCCGGATACAACAAATCCGGCCGGGCCGAATGCAACAGACATAGCTCTTCCGAGCTGCGTCGTGATATAGCCCAGTACAGAGGCGCCACACACCTGCTATGCTTCATGAATGAAGTAATGGATCATAAAATCCCAGAGGGTTTCAAACCCGTAAACATCGAATCATACGATGGCACAACAGATCCGACGGTATGGATCGAGGATTATCTCCTTCACATCCACATGGCACGCGGCGATGATCTACATGCCATCAAATACCTCCCGCTCAAACTTAAAGGACCGGCCCGGCATTGGCTTAACAGCTTGCCAGCAGACTCAATCGGTTCTTGGGAGGACCTGGAAGCCGCATTCCTCGACAACTTCCAGGGCACTTACGTGCGACCGCCGGATGCCAATGACTTAAGCCACATAATTCAACAGCCAGAGGAATCGGCCAGACAATTCTGCACACGGTTCCTAACAAAGAAAAACCAGATAGTCAACTGTCCGGACGCAGAGGCCCTAGCAGCCTTCAAGCATAACATCCGCAATGAGTGGCTTGCCCGGCACCTGGGACAGGAAAAGCCGAAATCCATGGCAGCCCTCACGACACTCATGACCCGCTTTTGCGCGGGAGAAGACAGCTAGCTAGCTCGCAGTAAAAACATATCAAAGAACCCTGGTAATTCGGATACCAAGGACAAAAGTGCCAGGACACGTCGGAATAAGCAAAAACGCCGCGTTAACAGCGACAGCAATGAAGACACGACAGTCAATGCCAGATTCAAAGGCTATAAATCCGGTCAGCGGAAAAAGCCATTCAAAAAGAATACTCAGGGCCCATCCAGTTTGGACCAAATACTCGATCGCTTGTGCCAGATACATGGCACCCCCGAAAGGCCAGCCAATCACACTAACAGGGATTGTTGGGTGTTCAAGCAGGCGGGCAAGTTAAGGGCCGAAAACAGAGACAAGGGGCTGCACAACGACGACGAGGAGCCCAAGCCGCCGAACAACAATGGACAGAAGGGCTTTCCCCCACAAGTGCGGACGGTGAACATGATATACACAACCCACATTCCCAAGCGGGAGCGGAAGCGTGCGCTACGGGACATATACGCAATGGAGCCAGTCGCCCCAAAGTTCAACCCGTGGTCCTCCTGCCCGATCACTTTTGATCGAAGGGACCATCCCACTAGCATCCATCATGGCGGCTTCGCCGCATTGGTTCTTGACCCAATCATCGACGGATTTCATCTCACAAGAGTCCTCATGGACGGCGGCAGTAGCCTGAACCTACTTTATCAGGATACAGTGCGGAAAATGGGCATAGATCCCTCAAGGATTAAGCCCACAAGAACGACCTTTAAAGGCGTTATACCAGGTGTAGAAGCCAACTGTACAGGCTCAGTAACACTTGACGTGGTCTTTGGATCCCCGGATAATTTCTGAAGCGAAGAGTTAATCTTCGATATAGTCCCATTTCGCAGTGGCTATCACGCCCTGCTCGGACGAACCGCATTCGCAAAGTTCAATGCGGTGCCGCACTACGCATATCTCAAGCTCAAGATGCCAGCCCTCGAGGAGTAATTACGGTCAACGGAAACACCAAACGCTCCTTCCGTACGGAGGAGCATACAGCAGCTCTCGCAGCGGAGGTACAAAGTAGCCTTCTCAGGCAATTCTCCAGTCCGGCCATTAAAAAGCCAGACACTGCCAAGCGCGCCCGGAGTAACCCACAGCAGGACCGCCTGGCACACTCTGAGCAAGCGTAGCAATGCGGCCCCAACCCCAGCTTTCGCGACATAGCGAAACTAGTACCTCGCGTATATAACTACGCCCTTGAAATACCATGGGCACAGGGGAAGGGGCACAATAACGGCACGCCCAAAATACGGCTTAAAACGTACTAGGGGCTGCCGGATTCTTTTTTTAATTTTTTCTTACTTTCAGGACTCCATACTTCGGATGACCTGTTCGGCAATTCGACTGCCGCACAAATGATGCAAGATCCAGGGAGGCAGACAAGCCATGCCGCATTATGGAACTCCCAGGTGGTCTCTATTACGAGCGGTATACCTGTTTTAAATACAATTCCGCGGCCTGCCCCTGGTCAGGACATACTGAATAGTCCAATATCTTTTGCTTACCGCAGTATTTGTATCGTTCGGCTTTGATAAATAGCCTCTCTCTAAACAATGCTTAGCTTTTTGTCTATTTTTTGCATTATCCTCTTTTCACATATATGTTTATTAAATGACATGATTGCACCCGTACACCATGGTACGGCAAACACGCCAGGGGCTTCAGTACCCCTCATTATCGCGTGAGAAGTCCATACACTTTCACAAGTGCGGCACCCCGAACTTATAGCACTATATGCATCGGCTCCGAATCATGATTTGGGTCAATAGTTGGGTTTTCCCGGCTCCTATGTTTTGGTACCTTACGTTCCGCACTATCGGCTAAGGTAGCACTAGGAGAACCACTGCGATTGTGCCCCGGTTCAGCTGGGTTAAGCACCTCAGTGGAGAAAGCTAAAACTGACTGTCATGATGAGGCGAGAGACCGATCGCTGTTCGAGAGGTTTTTCGAGTCCCTAAAGACTTATGCCGCTTCGAGCGAGGAGCTGGCTTTGTTCGGCCAAGGCGTGGATAGCGCCCCGAACTCGGTCTTCCGAACTAGGGGCTTCGCCAAAATTTAAAATTATAGAGTTCTATGGCTAAGTGAGAGTGTTCAAGCATTATAGTCCGATTGCCTGGTTCGTTGTGCTGAGCGCCTCCCTCGAAGGACCCAACTATGGGAAAAAGAGCGCTCAGGTTTATCCCGAACACCCCAGCACTGGTGGCATGGGGGCAGAAGCCGACGACTGGCCATCTCTCAATTTTTTGATAAATGGCCGCACAGAAAGTAATATTTTAAATTCAATAAGCATTGCTTAGCGCACATGAACAAGTTTTTAGTGCACAGGATAAACACGAGCGAGTTCATTCAGAAATCACATCCTTGGTACATTCATCCGCCACAAGGCGGACACCTGCAAGAACATCCTTGTAGTAGTTCTCGGGCTTGCGATGCTCCTTCCCCGGCGGCGGCCCGTCCTTCACAAGCTTCTCACCGTCCAGCTTACCCCAATGCACCTTTGCACGGGCAAGGGCCCGACGGGCACCTTCGATGCAGACGGAGCGCTTGATGACCTCGAGCCTCAGACAGGCCTCCACCAGCCGCCGCACCAGCCCGAAATAGCTCCCAGGCAGGGCCTCTCTGGGCCACAGCCGAACTATGAAGCCCTTCATGGCCTGTTTGGCCGCCTTGTGGAGCTCGACCAGCTGTTTCAGCTGGTCGCTCAAAGGCACAGGGTGTCCGGCCTCAGAATACTGAGACCAGAACACCTTCTCCGTCGAGCTGCCCTCTTCAGCTCGGTAGAATGCAGCGGCATTGGATACGCTGCGGGGAAGATCTGCGAATGCCCCTGGAGAGCTCCGGATTTGGGTAAGTAACAACTAGTTTAGTTTTATATTTCTGCTTTGCATGAAGAATGCCTTACCCGCTGCTATCTTCCTCATCTCCTCCAACTCTTGGAGGGCCTTTTGGGCTTCGGCCTTGGTAGTCTCAAGGGCCGTCGCGAGCTCGGATGCTTGCGCCTTTGACTCAAGCTCCAAACTCTCATGTTTTTTCATGAGAGCCTGAAGCTCTTGCTGCACCTCGCCGACGTGAGCCCCAAGTCTGTCTCACTCGGTGCGCTCCACGGCCGTTTTCTTTTCGGCCTCAGACAGCGCCTGCTTAAGGGTCGCCACCTCACTCGTGGCCCCTACAATAAGCAGTACAATCCTGTATTTTTTTGCAATCAGACCTTTTTATAGGCACTTTTTCTGTAAGATATTTTTTACCTTCTCTCTCCTCGAGCCGCCGCTTGGCAAGGCCGAGCTCTCGCTCGGTCCGCTCGAGGTCCTGCTTCAGGACACCCACCTCCGCAGTCAGTGCGGCGGTGGATAGCAGCGAAGCCCGCATACGCATATCGACTCTTCTTTTGTTAGACTCCTATGAAATTTAATAGATCCTCTATTCGGCTTTTCTTTCCGAGCGCCAAACAGAGCATCAGGGGCTACTGTCTATGCGGTAATATTTTTACATATCTTCACTTACCCCGAAGCCTGTTAGAAGGCTAGCGCAAGCTTCAGTCAGTCTGCTCTTGGCAAACTGAACCTTCTGGATCACCGTAATCATAATAGTACGGTGCCCCTCGTCGATGGAGGCGCCGTCAAGCACCTCCAGCAGATTGTCCGGCACCTCCGGTTGGACGGAGGCCGCCGGCTCAGAAGGCTTGCTCCTCTTGGAAGGAGTTCGCCTACCGCGGTCCGGAACTGTGGAAGATGTCGGCGCGGTGTCCGGCACAAAGCCAGACTTGGAGCCCTGGGGGGCCTTATCCCCTTCACTCCTGGAGTCCGGGAGGTTGCCTTGCGGCTCCTCCGGGACCACCTCCTCCTGCTCCGGAGCTTGTCGCGATGCCACTTCGGCGTCGTTTGCAGTGCGGGGGGAGACAGCGGGCGAAACTGAGTTCACGTCCGATGAGTCCAGGGAGCCGCCCGACGATTCGTTGAATTCGGCCCGGGGCGGGCTGCATAATTACGTTCGACATTAGGGAAAGTTGTGCGACAAAGGAATATCATGAGTTACTCTGATATCCGAACTTACGATTTCGCTGGACGCTTGGCCCTGTTTGGCCACTCCTCTTCGCCCTCTTCGGCGTCGGGGGAGTAGTCCGGCGGAGGGGTCTTCCTTTCCCTACACCCCTCGGCCTCCCCCGTTGGGGCGGCCTTCCTCTTCTCTCCTCCCTCTGCTGGGGGGAGAGAGTTTTCTTCTTCCTCCTCCTCGTTTTCACGGGAACAGGGCGTCTCGGACTCGTCGGATGACGAGTCCGACACCACCACGTTACGGGCACTCTTTCGAGTCCCCGTGGTCTTCTTCTTCTTGGCCTTCTACACCACATAAGGCGCCGGAGCCAGCATCTTCACTAGTAGAGCTGGGGCTGGGTCTTCAGGCAGCGGAGCCGGACAGTTAATCGGTCTGGATATCGCCCGCCAAGCCTATCAAAGGTAAGGGAGTTTAGATCCCGCATAGAGTCAAACTATGAAAAAAGCTTAACATCCTGTAAACGGTGAAGATAGCTTACCTCGCTAGCGTGACGCTGCGAGCTGTATCCGCGGTCCTCGGAAGCGGATGCGGGAGCCTCGGCGCCCTTGAATAGCACCTTCCAGGCATCTTCGTACGTCGACGAGCCTGCTAAGGGTTTGGTGCTGCGCCGGGTCGAACTCCCACAGATTAAAATCCCGTTGTTGGCACGGGAGGATCCGGCGGACGAGCATAACCTGGATTACATTAACAAGCCGAATTGGCTTGTTCACCAGGGACTGGATGCATGTTTGCAATCCGTCACCGATTTTTCGTCACCCCACGACAGGCCCGTCTCTTTCCAGGACATAAGCCGCATGAGGGGTCCGGATCGGAACTCGGGGGCTGCGATCCAGTTCGGATCGCGTGGCTCGGTGATGTAAAACCAACCGGATTGCCACCCCTTTAGGGTCTCCACAAAAGAGCCCTCGAACCATAGGACGTTGGCCATCTTGCCCGCCATGGCACCTCCGCACTCCGCCTGGCTGGCGCGCACCACCTTGGGCTTGACGTTGAAGGTCTTGAGCCAGAGGCCGAAATGAGGGCAGACGCGGAGGAAAGCCTCGCACACGACGATAACGCCGAGATGTTGAGGATGAAGTTCGGGGCCAGATCGTGGAAATCCAGGCCATAGTAGAACATGAGCCCCCGGACAAATGGGTGGAGTGGAACACCCAGTCCGCGGAGGAAGTGGGGAAGAAATACTACCCTCTCATGGGGCCTTGGGGTGGGGAGAAGCTGCCCATTTCGGGAAGCCGGTGCGCGATGTCCTTGGACAGGTATCCGACCTTCCTTAGCTTCTTGACTTGGCCCTCCATAGCGGAGGAGACCATCCAGTTGCCTCCCGCTCCGGACATTGCTGGAGAAGGTTGAGGTGGGAAGTGCGGGCTTGGGCGCTGGAGCTTGAGTGCGCAGGAGATGGATAGGCAAAGGAGGAAGAAGGCGTATGTAAAAAGGTGGATCCTTATCCCCTTATATGGGCGGATGCGGTTGTGCATCCCCACCAGCCTAGTAAAACTCGCTTGCCTCCCAAACGCCGTGATAAATGGCGCGGTTGGGTTACCCACGCCCGTATTGATGAGAATCCCGTAAATGGGGTACACGATCTCTGCTTTGACAAGACGTGCCAAGGAAACCGCCTTGCAAAACATGCTGAGGTGGAAAAGTAAAAACGATTCGAGTGAAGGGCTTGGCCGTAGTGTGATGACGCACTACGGAATACGTCAGCAGATTTGATTTGTGTTTATATCATTCTCTCTATGGCAATATGTGGAAGCTTATTTTGCAGAGCCGGACACTACTCTTGGTGTTTACAATCTTCTATGAAGGACTTGGAGGAGGAACCCGCCTTGCAATGCCGAAGACAATTTGCGCGCCGGACTCGTCGTCATTGAAGCCTGGTTCAGGGGCTACTGAGGGAGTCCTGGATTAGGGGGTGTTTGGGTAGCCGGACTATACCTTCAGCCGGACTCCCGGACTATGAAGATACAAGATTGAAGACTTCGTCCCGTGTCCGGATGGGACTTTCCTTGGCGTGGAAGGCAAGCTTGGCGATGCGGATATTCAAGATCTCCCACCATTGTAACCGACTCTGTGTAACCCTAACCCTATCCGGTGTCTATATAAACCGGAGGGTTGTAGTCCGTAGGCAATCAACTCCATATACAACAATCATACCATAGGCTAGCTTCTAGGGTTTAGCCTCCTTGATCTCGTGGTAGATCTACTCTTGTACTACCCATATCATCAATATTAATCAAGCAGGACGTAGGGTTTTATCTCCATCAAGAGGGCCCGAACCTGGGTAAAACATCGTGTTCCCTGCCTCCTGTTACCATCCGGCCTAGACGCACAGTTCGGGACCCACTACCCGAGATCCACCGGCTTTGACACCGATAACAGGGCACGCTCCCTGCCGCCGACGTGCCCGTGGGGCCATTCCATCGAGGGCTTGGAGTATCACCCAAGCCAGGCCAAGTTTAGCCACTGAACGGAACCAGTAGACCAACATGATGATGACCAATCACCTAAAACCCCCGTTCGACCACTGCCACGCCATAATCGTCGCCGGAGTTATCCCGTTCTTGGCAACCGCCTCGGGCCGGCTATAAATAGCGACCCCGAGCTCGCCTTCGACCCAGCACCACCCCTCCACCTCGCCAGTACAATGCCCAGCCACTAGGAGGACCTCGAGGAGGCCTTCTTCCCCGAGTCCAGCCGCCCCGATCCGCTTCGGGCTCCGACACGATTCCCTCTGGTGAGACCACCCCCGCCTCCCAAAACTTGCCAGAATCCCCCTAGTGCACCCACTCATCTGACCCTAGGCTCAATTTGACATCTGCAGCCCTCCCCGGCGAGATCCACCACCGCCCGAACCACCGTCCGCCGGAGTGGAGGCCGCCGTCGACGTGGTACTCGCTGATGACCAACTCCACCACCCACAGGTGCGGAAGAGCCCCGTGAACTCGTAGGTACCCTCCTGTCCCCCTACCTCGCCGTGGATCGACGCCGACGACCACCGCAGCCTTCGGGCGCCGGTGTGCTCTGTTTCAAAATTCAAACCTGACGAGTGGGACCCCCTCGTCAGCCTCTCTTATTCTATTTGAAACGTTTTCTGAAAACGCCTTCGGGCAAATTACGCTTTCCCTGTCGGGTGGCGTATTTCTTAGCGAAATGTTTTCTATTTTTATAAACTAAACCCTGGTAAGTTTCTGTTTCATTACAAATGAGTCCCTAGACCAAAACCCTTATAACTTTTTAACAAAAGATGATTTTGAATTGATTCTTTTTCTGTCATCTTTATTTTTCTGTCTAGTTTTTTATCATATTTATTTGAAAAAAATTTGGAACAATTTTATGCACACACGATATTTACGTTAGTATGCGATTTCTTTATACCGTAGAAACCGGAGGAGGTGACGGAACCGCGAACTTCGTCGAGCTAGACTCCAACTACTCCGAACCAGGCAAGCATGTTTGAACCTTTGATATGATAAGTGCGTTTCATGTTTGCTTGAGTGGTTCCGCATGGCATGTTTTTATAAACATCGGTGAAGTTTACATTTCATGCAAAGAAAGCTGCGGTTGAGCTTCGATATTGATGTGTTCTTATGATGATGATATAACCTGATCATGTGATGGCATGATAGGTTGCAAGCTGGTATTGTTGAAGCATGCCAATTCTATGTCAACCGTTAACTCCAATTTTAACATGGATCAAGTCTCGATCCCGTTCGTTCCCCCTTTGTGCTGCCACATGTTTTCTGCAAAGAGTGCGCTTTAGTAAGTTGCAAACCTCTTTCCTTGTACACACCAAACAGAGGGACCGCGATGATGGTTCCATGGCCTCGGATTAAAGCCCGTCATCCGGTCAGGGGGCATGGGTGTTTCCGGTTGGGACCGAGAGGGGGGCACCCCTTAGAGCGCGCGATATAAATTTGATCCCATGCTATTCGAGGTTGTGACCTCCCCGTCTTAAAGTTTTTATTGAACGTTGCCTAGGGTGACTCCTGGCAGGGGAATGTGGAATGGGTGTGTACTGGTTAGATGTGTTCCTTCTGAAATACCGTAAATGGAACTAGTCCTTGTGACTACTGAAATCCATTGGCTGTGGTTAAAGAGTACAAACTCTGCAGAGTCAAACCATTCAAGTATCCATGTCCATGACTAGGGACTTGGACACCATCTCAGTGTCCGTGTCAGTCTTAGTGTCGATCTCAGTGTCAATCCCAGTGACTGTCTCCGGTGAATAAGCATGAAACTGAGAGTGGTAAACTCGGCTGAATGATATTCCTGTGAACGGACTAACAAGTTTATTATTATGTGCTGAGTATTTCCTTGTGATGGTTTAAATTCATGAACTACTTGAATTCGAATGATAAACTATAAGCCCTTATGTGATGTCGATCAGACATCCGGCTATGGCATTCTTGTTATTTACTATCGATATAAGCCCTTTATGTGATGTCGCTCAGACGTCCGACTGTGGCATTCTTGTTATTTACTATCGATATAAGCCCTTTATGTGATGTCTCTTAGACGCCCGACTGTGGCATTCTTGTTATTTACTTTCGATATAAGCCCTTTATGTGATGTCGCTCATATGTTCGACTGTGGCATTCATGTTATTTACTTTCGATATAAGCCCTTTATGTGATGTCGCTCATACGTCTGACTGTGGCACCCTTGTTATTTACTTTCATTATAAGCCCTTTTCGAGATGTCTCTTAGACGTTCGACTATGGCACGCTCTGTTATTTACGTTTCAATATAAGCCCTTTATGTGGTGTCGCCCCGAAGCCCGACTGCGGCATGCTAATTTATCTTTACCTTTCGAGGCGTCGCTTCAGACACCCGATCGGTCTTCAGTTATTTTATTGGGATTTCGGGAGGACTACCGCTTGACTTCCTTTTATTTATTGTGTAGTGCAAATTTATTATCAGAATGTGCATTACTAATCTTCTCATGTGCATCATGTTTGCATTTGTTATATCTTATGTCCAAACTGTCTTGCGAGTACATTCAAAGTACTCACCTAGCTTGTTGATTTGGCCAGATGTTGACGAAGGCGATCTTATGGATGAAGAGTTCGATAGCGAGTCCGATGCCTAGAGGAGTCCCAGTCAGTCGTGTGCGATCCTGGAGTTGATCACTTGTATTATATACGCTTCTGCTACCCAAATAAAATCATCGAGCCTCACTCCGATGCTTGATGAGCTGTAAGATTTCGGAGTCATGTCACCCACTTCATTGTGACATATCCACCACCACCTTTATTACGAGTCAGTAGTTATGCCACCATACCCTTGTGTCATATCCGCCTTTATGTATAATATTGGTGTGCTTGTAATAAATTGTTGAGCATCCTCAGCTCAACCTTGTATAATATTTAGTACGACTGGATTTCTGTATCAAGGATTTGTCTACCGGTAAGAAGGATTCTTCTGTACTGGTCAACACAAGGGTCGGCTTTTCAATAAATGTTTTATTGGAAAACCGGTCCTGACAAGATGTCAGTGTGGAACGACACCTATGGGATCACAAGAATCCCTACTACGGTTGCCGGGGCGTAGGGTTGCAAGAAGAGCAGGAGTAGTAATCAGCACAAGGGTCGTTTACCCAGGTTCGAGCCGCGAGGATGCATAAAACCCTAGTCCTGCTTTGGTGGCTGTATTTCAGAGAGTTCTGGAGCTCTCGAATTAGCTATGGTCGATGCATGGTTTCAAAGAGCCGAATCCCTCTCCAGTATGCCATGGGCCTCCTTTTATAATCGAAAGGGGCTGCCACAGTGGCACACAGGAGGTGGAAAGGCGCACAGTGCTACGAGTTTATCGCTTGTATTACAGGACAAGATGCATTTAATGCTCCGCTGAGGTGTCCCCTTGCTTTATCGGGGACGGGTATCGAGGCCCGTCCCGTCTGTCGCCGCTCCTCCTCGCTTTGACACGCACCCTGGCCAGCGATGCGTGCGGTGCCATTTAGGCAGGCAGGCAGCTGAGGTGGCGCGGTGGTCGAGCCTTCACGAAGATCTGCATGCCTCCACGCATGTGTGTGCTGAGTTGGCCTGGGAGCTGCATGTTCCCACGCAGGTGCCTGCCCAGCTGGTTGGGCTGGCAGCTGCATGTGAATGGCGGTGGAGACTTGGTTGGTGTGGGCCTGGAAGTGGCCGCCCTTGGCAAGGGCCTTGCCGGGTGGCCCGACAAGGGTCTTGCCGTGGCGCGCTGTCGTCCCCAGCAAGGATCTTACCGGGAGTCTTGTGGCTCTCCTCGGCAAGGATCTTGCTGAGGATCGTTGTCGTTTAATCCTCATTTGATCTCGGACACTCCTTGTCTTCAAAAAGATCTGCATGCCACCATGAGGGTGCCTCCCGAGCTCTGGCCCAACGTGGTTGATGGTGCTGGAGACCGTGGGCTCAAGGGTGGCGCGCTCCGCTGGTGTAGGGCAAGATGCCCTGGCAAGGGTCTTGCCAGGGAAACCTGCTTCGTCCCTCTGCTCTCTGTGGCCTTGGCCTTGGCGTTGCTTTGGCTGTCTTGGGCTTCGGTTTCTCTCCGGCTTCCCTCCCTTGCCCTACTTCGTGTGGCCGCGGTGCATGGCTCTGACTGCCCGTGCACTAGTAAAGGGGTCAAAAGGAAGAGCCCCTACTTTTGTACACCGACATATTCGGACACCGGAAGTGTTTCGGGTGATTTTGGAGAAAATCGGAGTGCCGGAAGGGTTACCGGAACCTCCCGGGGAAGTATTGGGCCTTAGTGGGCCTTAGGGGAGAGAGAGGGCAGCAACCCAGGATGTGGCGCCCCCAAGGGGAGTCTGAATTGGAATGGGGGAGGGGGGCACAGCCCCTACAAGGGGAGTCCTACTCCTACTAGGAAAAGGGGAGTCCTACTCCTACTAGGAGGAGGACTCCCCCCTCCTTGGCGCGCCCAAGGGTCGGCCGGCCTCCCCCCTTGCTCCTTTATGTACGGGGGGGAGGGGCACCCTACAAGCACAACAAACATTATTCTTAGCCGTGTGCGGTGCCCCCCTCCACCATAATCCACCTCGGTCATATTGTTGCAGTGCTTAAGTGAAGCCATGCGCCGGTAGCTTCATCATCACCGTCACCACGCCGTCGTGCTGACGAAGCTCTCCCTCGACACTCTGCTAGATCGTGAGCTCGTTGGACGTCACCGAGCCGAACGTGTGCAAATCACGGAGGTGCCGTACTTTCAGTACTAAGGATCGGTCGATCGTGAAGACGTACGAGTACATCAACCGCGTTGTCATAACGCTTCTGCTTACATTTTACGAGGGTGCGTGGACAACACTCTCCCGCTCGTTGCTATGCATCACCATGATCTTGCGTGTGCGTAGGAAAATTTTGAAATTACTGCATTCCCCAACATTGGCATCCGAGCTAGATTTATGCGTAGATGTTATATGCACGAGTAGAACACAAGTGAGTCATGGGCGATAATAGTCATACTGGTTATGAGCATGTCATACTTTGATTCGGCGGTATTTTTGGATGAAGCGGCCTGGACCGACATTATGCGTACGCTTGCGCGAGACTGGTTCTACCGACGTGCTTCGCACACATGTGGCTGGCGGGTGTCAGTTTCTCCAACTTTAGTTGAATCGAGTGTGGCTACGCTCGGTCCTTGTTGAAGGTTAAAACAACACATACTTGATGAAAAATCATTGTGGTTTTGATGCATAGGTAAGAACGGTTCTTGCTCAGCCTGTAGCAGCCACGTAAAACTTGCAACAACAAAGTAGAGGATGTCTAACTTGTTTTTGCAGGGCATGTTGTGATGTGATATGGTCAATACATGATGCTAAATTTTATTGTATGAGATGATCATGTTTTGTAACAGAGTTATCGGCAACTGGCAGGAGCCATGTGGTTGTCGCTTTATTGTATGCAATGCAATCGCCCTGTAATTGTTTTTACTTTATCACTAAGAGGTAGTGATAGTCATAGAAACAATTGTTGGCGAGACAACAACGATGCTACGATGGAGATCAAGGTGTCGCGCCGGTGACGATGGTGATCATGACGATGCTTTGGAAATGGAGATCAAAGGCACAAGATGATAATGGCCATATCGTATCACTTATATTGATTGCATGTGATGTTTATCTTTTATGCATCTTATCTTGCTTTGATTGACGGTAGCATGATAAGATGATATCTCACTAAATTTCAAGGTACAAGTGTTCTCCCTGTGTATGCACCGTTGCGAAAGTTCGTTGTGCCGAGACTATTGGGGAACATAGCAGAAATTCAAAATTTTCTACGCATCACCGAGATCAATCTATGGAGTAATCTAGCAACGAGGGGAAGGAGAGTGCATCTACATACCCTTGTAGATCGCTAAGCGGAAGCGTTCAAGTGAACGGGGTTGATGGAGTCGTAATCGTCGTGATTCAAATCACCGATGATCCTAGTGCCGAACGGACGGCACCTCCGTGTTCAACACACATACAGCCCGGAGACGTCTCCTACGCCTTGATCCAGCAAGGGGAGAAGGAGAGGTTGGGGAAGACTCCATCCAGCAGCAGCACGACGGCGTGATGGTGGTGGAGGAGCGCGGGACTCCAGCAGGGCTTCGCCAAGAACTACGAGAGACGAGGAGGGAGAGGGGTAGGGCTGCACCAAGAAGGAGATGTTCTCGTGCGTATGGCAGCCCAAAACCTCAAGTATATATAGGGGAGGAGAGGGGCTGCGCCCCCACCTAGGTTTCCACCCCTAGGGGTGGCGGCCAGCCCTAGATCCCATCTAGGGGGCGGCCAAGGGGGGAGAGAGGGGGGCGCACCACTAGGTGGGCCTTAGGCCCATCTGAGCCTAGGGTTTCCCCCTTTTCCCTTCTCTCTTCGCCTTGGGCCCTGGTGGGGGGGGGACGCACCAGCCCACCTGGGGCTGGTCCCCTCTTACACTTGGCCCACGCAGCCCTCTGGGGCAGGTAGCCCCACATGGTGGACCCCCGGGACCCTCCCGGTGGTCCCGGTACGTTACCGATAGCACCCGAAACTTTTCCGGTGACCAAAACATGACTTCCCATATATAATTCTTTACCTCCGGACCATTCCGGAACTCCTCTGACGTCCGGGATCTCATCCGAGACTCCGAACAACATTCGGTAACCATGTATATCTATTCCCTATAACCCTAGCACTAGTAGAAAACGGAGCTTTTGCGCCGGTTCGTAAGGGCCTTTAGTGCCGGTTCCATAACCGGCACTAAAGGGTGGGCACTAAAGGGCCCCCCCTTTAGTACCGGTTCGGCACGAACCGGCGCTAAAGTGCCACCACGTGGCGTGAGCTCGCGCCCTGGTGTGGGGGACCTTTAGTACCGGTTGGTGTTACCAACTGGTACTAAAGGTTTTTTTTAATTTTTTTCTGAAAATTTTGGGAAAAAAATTTGATTTTTTTTGATTTTTAATTTTTCTGAATTATTTGATGATTTAGGCTCTAATCACCTCTCTTAACTGCTCAAGTGTGGATCACTCATTCCAAATCATCTAACTTCCCGACCGGTCACCCATCCCTCTCACTACTCTAGCCTGAGCACACTTAACTTTCGGGTTCTATTCTCCTTCGTTTCCGAGTCTACACTTGTTGTTTTCCTGACAATAGTAAGATGGCAATCCTATTAACCCTCAGGAGTTTAGCTTGAGCATGAAGTCACACGTTTCACCGTTTGAGTTTGAAACTATTATTCTAAAAAATAGTAATTATTTAGTAACGCTAATATTTCTTGAATAAGTTTGACCATAGTTTGACCAGATTTGACCAAAATTCAAAAAATTGAAACAATTATTTAGTAACACTAATATTCTTGAATAATTATGTAGTAACATTAATACTTCTTGAATAAGTAGTTTGACCAGATTTAACCAATTTTTTTAAAAAAACTGAAATTTGACCATATCTTTTTTTCCTTTTGGAATTTGAGGATTCTAAAAAATTCAAACAGGCCGTAGGCGGCCCCATCGGATATGGATTTTCGTGCTGAATTTTTTGATATATTATACGTTTTTTTCCGACATCGTATGCAAAAGTTATAGCCGTTTTACATTTTCCCTACACTTTTTTGCAAAACATGTCCAAATTGTAGTTTTCAAATTTTCCTAACTAGTAGATGTAGTAATATAACTACCTCTCGAAGGATTTTATTTTTTGACGTTTTTATCATTTTCTTTTGATTTTTTCAGAACTGAAATGGCAACACACAGGGGGTGGGGGGGTGGGGGGGTAGAGTTTGAAAATTGCCCTATAGTGCCGGTTTCTGTCACAAACCGGTACTATAGGTCAGACCCCTTTAGTACCGGTTCATGGCAAGAACCGGTACTAAAGGTTAGACCTTTAGTACCGGTTTGTGCCACAAACCGGTACTAAAGGTGATTGTGGGGCCCCGGCCTGACGCCAGCCTGCCACCACCCCTTTAGTACCGGTTCGTGCCACGCACCGGTACTAAAGGTTCAACACGAACCGGCATTAATGCAAATCCGTTCGAACCGGCACTAATGGTACCATTAGTACCGGGCCAAAATGAAACTGGCACTAATGTGCTTCACGTTTGACCCTTTTTCTACTAGTGTAGCGTCATCGAACCTTAAGTGTGTAGACCCTACGGGTTCGGGAGTCATGCAGACATGACCGAGACAACTCTCCGGTCAATAACCAACGGCGGGATCTGGATACCCATGTTGGCTCCCACATGCTCCACGATGATCTCATCGGATGAACCATGATGTCAAGGACTTAATTAATCCCGTATACAATTCCCTTTGTCCAGAGGTATTGTACTTGCCTGAGATTCGATCGTCGGTATTAGATACTTTGTTCAATCTCGTTACCGGCAAGTCTCTTTACTCGTTCCGTAACACATCATCCCGTGATCAACTCCTTGGTCACATTGTGCACTTTATGATGATGTCCTACCGAGTGGGCCCAGAGATACCTCTCCGTTTACACGGAGTGAAAAATCCCAGTCTCGATTCGTGCCAACCCAACAGACACTTTCGGAGATACCTGTAGTGTACCTTTATAGCCACGTAGTTACATTGTGACGTTTGGCACACCCAAAGCACTCCTACGGTATCTGGGAGTTGCATGATCTCATGGACTAAGGAAATGATACTTGACATTATAAAAGCTTTAGCATACGAACTACACGATCTTTGTGCTAGGCTTAGGATTGGGTCTTGTCCATCACATCATTCTCCTAATGATGTGATCCCGTTATCAACGACATCCAATGTCCATGGTCAGGAAACCGTAACCATCTATTGATCAACGAGCTAGTCAACTAGAGGCTTACTAGGGACATGGTGTTGTCTATGTATCCACACATGTATCTGAGTTTCCTATCAATACAATTCTAGCATGGATAATAAACGATTATCATGAACAAGGAAATATAATAATAACCAATTTATTATTTCCTCTAGGGCATATTTCCAACAGAGACACCAGGTGATGATCGTGTGTGATAAGCTCTACGTTCACTTACAACGGGTGCAAGCCAGTTTTGCACACGCAGAATACTCGGGTTAAACTTGACGAGCCTAGCATATGCAGATATGGCCTCGGAACACTGAGACTGAAAGGTCGAGCGTGAATCATATAGTAGATATGATCTACATAGTATGTTCACCATTGAAAACTACTCCATCTCACGTGATGATCAGACATGGTTTAGTTGATTTGGATCACGTGATCACTTAGATGATTAGAGAGAT
Organism: Triticum aestivum; assembly: GCF_018294505.1. Taxonomy (NCBI): domain Eukaryota; kingdom Viridiplantae; phylum Streptophyta; class Magnoliopsida; order Poales; family Poaceae; genus Triticum; species Triticum aestivum. The sequence continues at coordinate 704,690,460 of NC_057812.1, read as the reverse complement.
GTCTTTCTAAGTGGGAGTTCTTAAGTAATATGATTATTTGAACTTTAATTTATCATGAACTTAGTACCTGATAGTATTTTGCATGTCTATGTTGTTGTAGATCAATGGCCCGTGCTACTGTTCCTTTGAATTTTAATGCGTTCCTTGAGAAAGCTAAGTTGAAAGATGATGGTAGCAATTACACGGACTGGGTCCGTAACCTGAGGATTATCCTCATTGTTGCACAGAAGAATTACGTCCTGGAAGCACCGCTGGGTGCAAGACCCGCTGCAGGAGCAACGCCAGACGTTGTGAACGTCTGGCAGAGCAAAGCTGATGACTACTCGATAGTTCAGTGTGCCATGCTTTACGGCTTAGAACCGGGACTTCAACGACGTTTTGAACGTCATGGAGCATATGAGATGTTTCAGGAGTTGAAGTTAATATTTCATGCAAATGCCCGGATTGAGAGATATGATGTCCCCAATAAGTTCTATAGCTGCAAGATGGAGGAGAATAGTTCTGTCAGTGAACATATACTCAAAATTTCTGGGTATAATAATCACTTGATTAACCTGGGAGTTAATCTTCCTGATGATAGTGTCATTGACAGAATTCTTCAATCACTGCCACCTTACTAATGCTCGCAGTAGCACCTGGGTATTTGATACTGGTTCTGTTGCTAATATTTGCAACTCGAAACAGGGACTACAGATTAGGCGAAGATTGTCTAAGGACGAGGTGACGATGCTCATGGGAAATGGTTCCAAAGTCGATGTGATCGCTGTCGGCATGCTACCTCTACATCTAACTTCGGGATTAGTTTTAGACCTGAATAATTGTTATTTGGTGCCAGCGTTGAGCATGAACATTATATCTGGATCTTGTCTGATGCGAGACGATTATTCATTTAAATCTGAGAATAATGGTTGTTCTATTTATATGAGTAATATCTTTTATGGTCATGCACCCTTGAAGAGTGGTCTATTTTTGTTGAAGCTCGATATTAGTGATACACATATTCATAATATTGAAGCCAAAAGATGCAGAGTTGATAATGATAGTGCAACTTATTTATGGCACTGCCATTTGGGTCATATTGGTGTAAAGCGCATGAAGAAACTCAATTCTGATGGACTTTTGGAATCACTTGATTATGAATCACTTGGTACTTGCGAACCATGCCTCATGGGCAAGATGACTAAAACTCCGTTCTCCGGAACAATGGAGCGAGCAATAGATTTGTTGGAGATCCTAGATACTAATGTATGTGGTCCAATGAATATTGAGTCTCGCAGCGGGTATCGTTATTTTCTCACCTTCACAGATGATTTGAACAGATATGGGTATATATACTTGATGAAACATAAGTCTGAAACATTTGAAAAGTTCAAAGAATTTCAGAGTGAAGTGGAAAATCATCGTAACAAGAAAATAAAGTTTCTACGATCTGATTGTGGAGGAGAATATTTGAGTTACGAGTTTGGTCTTCATTTGAAACAATGCGGAATAGTTTCGCAACTCACGCCACCCGGAACACCACAGCGTAACGGTGTGTTCGAATGTCGTAACCGCACTTTATTAGATATGGTGCGATCTATGATGTCTCTTACTGATTTACGACTATCATTTTGGGCTTATGCTTTAGAGACGGCTGCATTCACGTTAAATAGGGCACAATCTAAATCCGTTGAGACGACGCCTTATGAACTATGGTTTGGCAAGAAACGAAAGTTGTCGTTTCTTAAAGTTTGGGGCTGAGATGCTTATGTGAAAAAGCTTCAACCTGATAAGCTCGAACCCAAATCGGAGAAATGTGTCTTCATAGGATACCCAAAGGAAACTGTTGGGTACACCTTCTATCACATATCCGAAGGCAAGACATTCGTTGCAAAGAATGGATCCTTTCTAGAGAAGGAGTTTCTTTCGAAAGAAGTGAGTGGGAGAAAGTAGGACTTGATGAGGTAACTGTACCTGCTCGCTTATTGGAAAGTAGTTCATCACAGAGATGAATTCCTGTGATCCCTATACCAATTAGTGAGGAAGCTAATGATAATGATCATGAAACTTCAGATCAAGTTAGTACCAAACCTTGTAGGTCAACCAGAGTAAGATCCGCACTAGAGTGGTACGGTAATCCTGTTCTGGAGGTCATGTTACTTGAAAATGATGAACCTACGAACTATGAGGAAGCGATTATGAGCCTAGATTCCGCGAAATGGCTTGAGGCCATGAAATCCGAGATGGGATCCATGTATGAGAACAAAGTGTGGACTTTGGTTGACTTTCCTGATGATCGGCAAGCCATCGAGAATAAATGGATCTTCAAGAAGAAGAGTGATGCTGATGGTAATGTTACTATCTACAAAGCTCGACTTGTTGCGAAAGGTTTTCGACAAGTTCAAGGAGTTGACTACGATGAGACTTTCTCACCCGTAGCGATGCTTAAGTCTGTCTGAATCATGTTAGCAATTGCTGCATTTTATGATTATGAAATTTGGCAAATGGATGTAAAGACTGCATTCCTGAATGGATTTCTGGAAGAAGAGTTTTATATTATGCAACATGAAGGTTTTATCGATCCAAAGGGTACTAACAAAGTGTGCAAGCTCCAGCGATGCATTTATGGACTGATGCAAGCCTCTCGGAGTTGGAATAAACGTTTTCACAGTGTGATCAAAGCATATGCTTTTATACAGACTTTTGGAGAAGCCTATATTTACAAGAAAGTGATGTTGAGGAACGTAGTAAATTCAAAAAAATTCCTATGCACACACAAGATCATGGTGATGCATAGCAACGAGAGGGCAGAGTGTTGTCCACGTACCCTCGTAGACCGAAAGCAGAAGCGTTATGACAACGCGGTTGATGCAGTCGTACGTCTTCACGATCCGACCGATCCAAGTACCGAACGCACAACACCTCCGAGTTCAGCACACGTTCAGCTCGATGACGTCCCTCGAACTCACTATCCAGCAGAGCTTCGAGGGAGAGTTCCGTCAGCACGACAGGGTGATGACGGTGATGATAATGCTACCGACGCAGGGCTTCGCGTAAGCACCGCTACAATATGACCGAGGTGGATTATGGTGGAGGGGGCACCGCACACGGCTAAAAGATCAACTGATCAACTTCTATGTCTATGGGGTGCCCCCTTCCCCCGTATATAAAGGAGTGGAGGAGGGGGAGGGGCCGGCCCTCCTAGGCGCGCCCCAAGGGGAGTCCTACTCCCACCGGGAGTAGGAATCCAACCCGTCCAAGAGTAGGAGTAGGAGAGAGGGAAGGAGGAGAGAGGGGGAAGGAAATGGGGGCGCCGCCCCCCTCCTTGTCTAATTTGGACTAGAGGAGGAGGGGGCGCGCTGCGTGCCCTGGCCGCCCCTCCTCTTCTCCACTAAGGCCCAATAGGCCCATTACATTCCGGGGGGGGGGGGGGTTCCGGTAACCCCCCGGTACTCCGGTATTTGTCCAAACTTGCCCGAAACCCTTCCGAAGTCCAAACATAGTCATCCAATATATCGATCTTTATGTCTCGACCATTTCGAGACTCCTCATCATGTCCGCGATCATATCCGGGACTCCAAACTACCTTCGGTACATCAAAACACATAAACTCATATTACCGACCGTCACCGAATGTTAAGCGTACGGACCCTACGGGTTCGAGAACTATGTAGACATGACCGATACTCGTCTCCGGCAAATAACCAATAACGGAACCTGGATGCTCATGTTGGCTCCTACATATTCTACGAAGATCTTTATAGGTCAAACCGCATAACAACATACGTTGTTCCCTTTGTCATCGGTATGTTACTTGCCCGAGATTCGATCATCGGTATCTCAATACCTAGTTCAATATCGTTACCAGCAAGTCTCTTTACTCGTTCCGTAATGCATCATCCCGCAACTAACTCATTACTCACATTGCTTCAAAGGCTTATATTGATGTTCATTACCGAGAGGGCCCAGAGATACCTCTCCGACAATCGGAGTGACAAATCATAATCTTGATCTATGCCAACTCAACAAGTACCATCGGAGACACCTGTAGAGAACCTTTATAATCACCCAGTTACGTTGTGATGTTTGGTAGCACACAAAGTGTTCCTCCGGTATTCGGGAGTTGCATAATCTCATAGTCATAGGAACATGTATAAGTCATGAAGAAAGCAATAGCAATATACTGAACGATTAAATGCTAAGCTAACGGAATGGGTCAAGTCAATCACATCATTCCCTAATGATGTGATCCTGTTAATCAAATGACAACTCATGTCTATGGCTAGGAAACTTAACCATCTTTGATTCAACGAGCTAGTCAAATAGAGGCATACTAGTGACACTATGTTTTGTCTATGTATTCACACATGTACTATGTTTCTGGTTAATACAATTGTAGCATGAATAATAAACATTTATCATGAAATAAGGAAATAAATAATAACTTCACTATTGCCTCTAGGGCATATTTCCTTCAGTCTCCCACTTGCACTAGAGTCAATAATCTAGTTCACATCGCCATGTGATTTAACACCGATAGTTCGCATCACCATGTGATTAACACCCATAGTTCACATCGTCATGTCACAAACACTCAAAGGATTTACTAGAGTCAGTAATCTAGTTCACATCGCCATGTGATTAACACCCAAAGAGTACTAAGGTGTGATCATGTTTTGCTTGTGAGAGAAGTATAGTCAACGGGTCTGCCAAATTCAGATCCGTATGTATTATGCAAATTTCTATGTCAACAATGCTCTGCACGGAGCTACTCTAGCTAATTGCTCCCACTTTCAATATGTATCCAGATTGAGAATTAGAGTCATCTGGATCAGTGTCAAAACTTGCATCGATGTAACCCTTTACGACGAACCTTTTGTCACCTCCATAAACGAGAAACATATCCTTATTCCACAAAGGATAATTTTGATCGCTGTCCAGTGATCTACTTATAGATCAGTATTGTACTCCCTTGCCAAACTCAGTGTAGGGTATACAATAGATTTGGTACACAGCATGGCATACTTTATAGAACCTATGGCTGAGGCATAGGGAATGACTTTCATTCTCTCTCTATCTTCTGCCGTGGTCGGGCTTTGAGTCTTTACTCAACTTCACACCTTGCAACACAGGCAAGAACTCTTTCTTTGACTCTTCCATTGTGAACTACTTCAAAAACTTGTCAAGGTATGTACTCATTGAAAAAACTTATCAAGCGTCTTGATCTATCTCTATAGATCTTGATGCTCAATATGTAAGCAGCTTCACCGAGGTCTTTCGTTGAAAAACTCCTTTCAAACAGTCCTTTATGCTTTCCAGAAAAATTCTACATCATTTCCGATCGACAATATGTCATTCACATATACTTATCAGAAAGGTTGTAGTGCTCCCACTCACTTTCTTATAAATACAGGCTTCATCGCAAGTCTGTATAAAACTATATGCTTTGATCAACTTATCAAAGCGTATATTCCAACTCCGAGATGCTTGCACCAGTCCATAGATGGATCGCTGGAGCTTGCATATTTTGTTAGCACCTTTAGGATCGATAAAATCTTCTGGTTGTATCACATACAACTCTTCTTTAAGAAATCCATTAAGGAATGCAGGTTTGACATCCATTTGCCAAATTTCATAAAATGCGGCAATTTCTAATATGATTCGGACAGACTTTTAAGAATCGATACAAGTGAGAAAATCTCATCGTAGTCAACACATTGAACTTTTCGAAAACATTTTTGCGACAATTCGAGCTTTTTAGATAGTAACACTACTATCAGCGTCCGTCTTCCTCTTGAAGATCCATTTATTCTCTATTGCTTGCCAATCATCGGGCAAGTCAATCAAAGTACATACTTTGTTCTCATACATGGATCCCATCTCAGATTTCATGGCCTCAAGCCATTTCGCGGAATCTGGGCTCATCAGTGCTTCCTCATAGTTTGTAGGTTCGTTATGGTCTAGTAACATGACTTCTAGAACAGGATTACCGTACCACTCTGGTGCGGAACATGCTCCAATTTACCTACAAGGTTCGGTAGTAACTTGATCTGAACTTTCATGATCATCATCATTAGTTTCCTCACTAATTGGTGTAGGAATCACTGGAACCGATTTCTGTGATGAACTACTTTCCAATTCGGGAGAAGGTACAATTACCTCATCAAGTTCTACTTTCCTCCCACTCACTTCTTTCGATAGAAACTCCTTCTCTAGAAAGGATCCACTCTTGGCAACAAAGATCTTGCCTTCGTATCTGTGATAGCAGGTGTACCCAACAGTTTCTTTTGGGTATCCTATGAAGACGCATTTCTCCGATTTGGGTTTGAGCTTATCAGGCTGAAACTTTTTCACATAAGCATCGCAACCCCAAACTTTAAGAAACGACAACTTTGGTTTCTTGCCAAACCACGGTTCATACGGTGTCGTCTCAATGGATTTATATGGTGGCCTATTTAACGTGAACGTAGCTGTCTCTAATGCATAACCCCAAAACAATAGTGGTAGATCGGTAAGAGAAATCATAGATCGCACCATATATAATAAAGTACGGTTATGACGTTCGGACATAGTATTACACTATGGTGTTCCAGGTGGCGTGAGTTGTGAGACTATTTCACATTGTTTTAACTGAAGGCCAAACTCGTAACTCAAATATTTTACCTCTACAATCATATCGTAGAAACTTTTATTTTCTTGTTACGATGATTCTCCACTTCACTCTAAAATTCTTTGAACTTTTCAAATGTTTCAAACTTGTGTTTCATCAAGTAGATATACCCATATCTGCTCAAATCATCTGTGAAGGTCAGAAAATAATGATACTTGCCGCGAGCCTTCATACTCATCGGACCGCATACATCAGTATGTATTATTTCCAATAAGTCAGTTGCTCGCTCCATTGTTCTGGAGAACGGAGTCTTAGTCATCTTGCCCATGAGGCATGGTTCTCAAGCATCAAGTGATTCATAATCAAGTGATTCCAAAAGTCCATCAGCATGGAGTTTCTTCATGCGCTTTAAACCAATATGACCTAAACAGCAGTGCCACAAATAAGTTGCACTATCATTATTAACTGTGCATCTTTTGGCTTCAATATTATGAATATGTGTATCACTACAATCGAGGTCCAACAAACCATTTTCATTGGGTGTATGACCATATAAGGTTTTATTCATGTAAACAGAATAACAATTATTCTCTAACTTAAATGAATAACTGTATTGCAATTAACATGATCCAATCATATTCATGCTCAACGCAAACACCAAATAACATTTATTTTAGGTTCAACACTAATCTCGAAAGTATAGGGAGTGTGCGATGATGATCATATCAATCTTGGAACCACTTCCAACGCACATCGTCACATCACCCTTAACTAGTCTTTGTTCATTCTGCAACTCCCGTTTCGAGTTACTAATCTTAGCAACTGAACCAGTATCAAATACCGAGGGGTTGCTATAAACACTAGTAAAGTACACATCAATAACATGTATATCAAATATAGCTTTGTTCACTTTGCCATTCTTCTTATCCACCAAATACTTGGGGCAGTTCCGCTTCCAGTGACTAGTCCCTTTGCAGTAGAAGCACTCAGTTTCAGGCTTAGGTCTAGACTTGGGCTTTTTCACTTGAGCAGCAACTTGCTTGCCGTTCTTCTTGAAGTTCCCCTTTCTTCCCTTTGCCCCTTTACTTGAAACTAGTTGTCTTGTTAATCATCAACAGTTGATGCTCTTTCTTGATTTCTACCTTCATCGATTTCAGCATCGCGAAGAGCTTGGGAATTGTTTTCATCATCCCTTGCATATTATAGTTCACCACGAAGTTCTAGTAACTAGGTGATAGTAACTAGAGAACTTTGTCAATTACTATCTTATCTGGAAGATTAACTCCCACTTGATTCAAGCAATTGTAGTAACCAGAAAATCTGAGCACATGCTCACTGGTTGAGCTATTCTCCTCCATCTTGTAGGCAAAGTACTTGTCAAAGGTCTCATACCTTTCGACATGGGCATGAGTCTGAAATACTAATTTCAACTCTTCGAACATCTCATATGCTCCGTGGCATTTCAAAAACGTATCCGAAGCCCCGATTCTAAGCCGTAAAGCATGGTGCACTAAACTATCAAGTAGTCATCATATCACGCTTGCCAAACGTTCATAACGTCTGCATTTGCTCCTGCAATCGGTCTGTGACCTAGTGGTGCATCATGGACATAATTCTTCTATGCAGCAATGAGGATAATCCTCAGATCACGGATCCAATCTGCATCATTGCTACTAACATCTTTGAACTTAGTTTTCTCTAGGAACATATCAAAAAATAAAACAGGGGAGCTAAACGCGAGCTATTGATTTATGACATAGATATGCTAATACTATCAGGACTAAGTTCATGATAAATAAAAGTTCAATTAATCATATTACTTAAGAACTCCCACTTAGATAGATATCCCTCTAATCATCTAAGTGATCACGTGATCCATATCAACTAAACCATGTCCTATCATCACGTGAGATGGAGTAGCTTTCAATGGTGACCATCACTATGTTGATCATATCTACTATATGATTCACGCTCGACCTTTTGGTCTCAGTGTTCCGAGGCCATATCTGCATATGCTAGGCTCGTCAAGTTTAACCCGAGTATTCTACGTGTGCAAAACTGGCTTGCACCCTTTGTATGTGAACGTAGACCTTATCACACCCGATCATCACGTGGTGTCTCAGCACGACCAACTTTCGCAACGGTGCATACTCAGGGAGAACACTTATACCTTGAAATTTAGTGAGAGATCATCTTATAATGCTACCGTCGATCTTAGCAAAATAAGATGCATAAAAGATAAACATCACATGCAATCAATATAAGTGACATGATATGGCCATCATCATCTTGTGTCTTTGATCTCCATCTCCAAAGCACCGTCATGATCACCGTCATCACCGGCGTGACACCTTGATCTCCATCGTAGCATCGTTGTCGTCTCGCCAACTATTGCTTCTACGACTATCGCTACCGCTTAGTGCTAAAGTAAAGCAATTACATGGCGATTGCATTTGATACAATAAAGCGACAACCATATGGCTCCTGCCAGTTGCCGATAACTCTGTTACAAAACATGATCATCTCATACAATAAAATTTAGCATCATTTCTTGACCATATCACATCAACAACATGCCCTATAAAAACAAGTTAGACGTCCTCTACTTTGTTCTTGCAAGTTTTACGTGGCTGCTACGGGCTGAGCAAGAACCGTTCTTACCTACGCATCAAAACCACAACGATATTTTGTCAAGTATGTGTTGTTTTAATCTTCTCAAGGACCGGGCGTAGCCACACTCGATTCAACTAAAGTTGGAGAAATGACACCCGCCAGCCACCTGTGTGCTAAGCACGTCGGTAGAACCAGTCTCGCGTAAGCGTACGCATAATGTCGGTCCAGGCCGCTTCATCCCACAATACCGCCGAATCAAAGTATGGCATGCTGGTAAGTAGTATGACTTGTATCGCCCACAACTCACTTGTGTTCTACTCGTGCATATAACATCTACCCACAAACCTGGCTCGGATGCCACTGTTGGGGAACGTAGTAATTTCAAAAAAATTCCTACGCACACGCAAGATCATGGCGATGCATAGCAACGAGAGGGAAGAGTGTTGTCCACGTACCCTCGTAGACCAAAACCGGAAGCATTATGACAACACGGTTGATGTAGTCGTACGTCTTCACGATCTGACCGATCCAAGTACCGAACACACGACACCTCCGAGTTCAGCACACGTTCAGCTCGATGACGTTCCTCGAACTCACGATCAAACAGAGCTTCATGGGAGAGTTCCGTCAGCACGACGGTGTGATGACAGTGATGATGATGCTACTGACGCAGGGCTTCACCTAAGCACTGCTACGATATGACTGAGGTGGATTATGGTGGAGGGGGGCACCGCACATGGCTAAAATATCAACTGATCAACTTCTATGTCTATGGGGTGCCCACTTCCCCCGTATATAAAGGAGTGGAGGAGGGGGAGGGGCCGGCTCTCCTAGGCATGCCCCAAGGGGAGTCCTACTCCCAATGGGAGTAGGACTCCAACCCTTCCAAGAGTAGGAGTAGGAGAGAGGGAAGGAGGGGAGAGGGGGATGGAAAGGGGGCGCCGCCCCCCTCCTTGTCCAATTCGGACTAGAGGGGGAGGGGGCGCGCGGCCTGCCCTGGCCGCCCCTCCTCTTCTCCACTAAGGCCGAATAGGCCCATTACACTCCCCGGGGGTTCCGGTAACCCCCCGATATTCTGGTATTTGTCCGAACTTGCCCGGAACCCTTCCAAAGTCCAAACATAGTCATACAATATATCGATCTTTATGTCTCGACCATTTCAAGACTCCTCGTCATGTCCTTGATCATATCCGGGACTCCGAACTACCTTCAGTACATCAAAACACATAAACTCATATTACCGATCGTCACCGAATGTTAAGCATGCGGACCCTACGGGTTCGAGAAATATGTAGACATGACCGAGACTCGTCTCTGGTCAGTAACCAATAGTGGAACCTAGATGCTCATATTGGCTCCTACATATTCTACGAACATCTTTATCGGTCAAACCGCATAACAACATACGTTGTTCCCTTTGTCATCGGTATGTTACTTGCCCGAGATTCGATCATCGGTATCTCAATACCTACTTCAATATCGTTACCAGCAAGTCTCTTTACTCGTTCCGTAATGCATCATCCCGCAACTAACTCATTACTCACATTGCTTGAAAGGTTTATATTGATGTGCATTACCGAGAGGGCCCAGAGATACCTCTCCGACAATCGGAGTGACAAATCATAATCTTGATCTATGCCAACTCAACAAGTACCATCGGAGACACCTGTAGAGCACCTTTATACTCACCCAGTTACGTTGTGACGTTTGGTAGCACACAAAGTGTTCCTCCAGTATTTGGGAGTTGCATAATCTCATAGTCATAGGAACATGTATAAGTCATGAAGAAAGCAATAGCAATATACTAAACGATTGAATGCTAAGCTAACGGAATGGGTCAAGTCAATCACATCATTCTCTAATGATGTGATCCCTTAATCAAATGACAACTCATGTATATGGCTAGGAAACTTAACCATCTTTGATTCAACGAGCTAGTCAAATAGAGGCATACTAGTGACACTATGTTTTGTCTATGTATTCACACATGTACTAAGTTTCTGCTTAATACAATTCTAGCATGAATAATAAACATTTATCATGAAATAAGGAAATAAATAATAACTTTATTATTGCCTCTAGGGCACATGTCCTGCAAGTGAGTGGGAGCTCTGTAGCATTTCTAATATTATATGTGGATGACATATTGTTGATTGGAAATGATATAGAATTTCTGGATAGCATAAAAGGATACTTGAACAAGAGTTTTTCAATGAAAGACCTCGGTGAAGCTCCTTATATATTGGGCATCAAGATCTATAGAGATAGATCAAGACGCTTAATTGGACTTTCACAAAGCACATACCTTGATAAAGCTTTGAAGAAGTTCAAAATGGATCAAGGAAAGAAAGGGTTCTTGCCTGTGTTACAAGGTGTGAAGTTGAGTCAGACTCAATGCCCGACCACTGCAGAAGATAGAGGGAAAATGAAAAGTGTTCCCTATGCTTCAGCCATAGGCTCTATCATGTATGCAATGATGTGTACCAGACCTGATGTGTGCCTTGCTATTAGTTTAGCAGGGAGGTACCCAAGTAATCCAGGAGTGGATCACTGGACAGCGGTCAAGAACATCCCGAAATACTTGAAAAGGACTAAGGATATGTTTCTCGTTTATGGAGGTGACAAAGAGCTCGTCATAAATGGTTACGTCGATGCAAGATTTGACACTGATCTGGATGACTCTAAGTCACAACCGGATACGTATTTATATTAAATGATGGAATTGTTAGTTGGTGCAGTTCTAAGCAAAGCGTCATGGCGGGATCTACGTGTGAAGTGGAGTACATAGCTGCTTCGGAAGCAGCAAATGAAGGAGTCTGGATGAAGGAGCTCATATCCGATCTAGGTGTCATACCTAGTGCATCGGGTCTGTTGACACCTGATTTTGGCACAATGCAGAATGCAATGGAGATGGCCTCAAATGACAAAATATTCTAAATGAGAAATTTCACATTGCCGAGTGGAACAACTTTGATATTTGGACCATAAGCATTCGACATCATATCAAAGACCAAAACTACACTCAGATTGTCATGTTTAGGTGTTCTGAGTGCTTTTTGGTCAAGTACGCCTCCAGGACAATCTCGGATGAAGGAACGCTCTACATGAATTGTCTTCGTCTCGTCGAATCGGTCGATTTTGATATAAAAATCATCTCAATCCGAGTTCGTATGAAAAAGTTAGAGCTATCTAGATGCAGCCCTGTCAAGAGGCGAAATATGACGCGGAAGACCAGACATGTCTTGGCACGTGTCTGATGTAATGCGTGAGTGTTTTTGGCTCAGAAGATGGCCTCGAATCGGAAAACGTTCAACACGAAAGTTTTTCATCTCGTCAAAACGGTCAACTTTGCTTTTGGACACATTTTCATCCGAGGTCGTTTACTGCCTCAAAAACCTTACCGGAGAAAGCTTGCCGCCATGAACAGTAACCTTGCCGGGGAAAGCTTTCCGCCGTGAACAGTAACCTTGCCGGGGAAAGCTTGCCGCCGTGAACAGTAACCTTGCTGGGGAAAGCTTGCCGCCGTGAACAGTAACCTTGCCGGGGAAAGCTTGCCGCTGTGAACAGTAACCTTGCCGGGGGAGAGCTTGCCGCCGTGAACAGTAACCTGCCGGGGAAAGCTTGCCGCCGTGAACAGTAACCTTGCCGGGAAAGCTTGCTGCCGTGAACAGTAGAAACTGTCGAGGCCAATCCGACCAGATGCTGAAGATGGGCTCAAACACTTATCTGATATTTGAACCGTCTCCATCGGAAGTCATATGCAGATTCCACAGCCCACGCAAGGAGCAAGACAGAAGATTGGACCAGATTCGGGCTGAATCCGAGTGGGACCAGAACTAGGATTCTAGGAAGTGAATTGATGTAATTTTCTTGTAAGGAAAGCCTAGATAAATCCTTTGCTTGTACGGGAAGTCCAGCCACCTCTTATATATGTTGGGGGTGACGGCCGATTGAACAACACACAATCGATCAAATCAATCTACTACTTTTTTGTGTTCATCTACTTTTATCCCTTACCCTTGTATCTTTCTTTCTCGTTCTTCGTTCGTTCTTCGCATTGGAGGGCAGCGATCCTCGAGGCTCTAGGGGCGAGCGAATCGACCTAGGGCAGCCCATAGCCGCCGCAATCCTTGACGGGGTCCCTCCCGGGTGCGCGGGGTTTCGGGTCTGCAAAAGCGCCCGCCGACTGTCCTGCGTATCGCGCTGTCGGTCGGGTCTCCTTCGACGTGAGCTGCAGTGCATCACCCCCGGCGTCGAGGGTACACGTGATGTGTTCGTGTGTCAACAGGGTCCAATGAAAATCTTTTGTGACAATACTGGTGCAATTGCCTTGGCAAAGGAATCCAGATTTCACAAGAGAACCAAGCACATCAAGAGACACTTCAATTCCATCCGCGATCAAGTCAAGGAGGGAGACATAGAGATTTGCAAGATACATACGGATCTGAATGTTGCAGACCCGTTGACTAAGCCTCTCTCACGAGCAAAATATGAACAGCACCAAGACTCCATGGGTGTTAGAATCATTACTGTGTAATCTAGATTATTGACTCTAGTGCAAGTGGGAGACTGAAGGAAATATGCCCTAGAGGCAATAATAAAGTTGTTATTTATATTTCCTTATATCATGATAAATGTTTATTATTCATGCTACAATTGTATTAACCGGAAACTTAGTACATGTGTGAATACATAGACAAACAGAGTGTCACTAGTATGCCTCTACTTGACTAGCTCGTTAATCAAAGATGGTTAAGTTTCCTAGCCATAGACATGAGTTGTCATTTGATGAACGGGATCACATCATTAGAGAATGATGTGATTGACTTGACCCATTATGTTAGCTTAGCACTTGATTTTTTAGTATGTTGCTATTGCTTTCTTCATGACTTATACATGTTGCTATGACTATGAGAATATGCAACTCCCGAATGCTGGAGGAACACTTTGTGTGCTACCAAACGTCACAACATAACTGGATGATTATAAAGGTGCTCTACAGGTGTCTCTGATGGTGTTTGTTGAGTTGGCATAGATCGAGATTAGGATTTGTCACTCCGATTGTCAGAGAGGTATCTCTGGGCCCTCTCGGTAATGCACATCACTATAAGCCTTGCAAGAAATGTGACTAACGAGTTAGTTGTAGGATGATGCATTACGGAACGAGTAAAGAGACTTGCCGGTAACGAGATTGAACTAGGTATTGAGATACCGATGATCGAATCTCGGGCAAGTAACATACCGATGACAAAGGGAACAACGTATGTTGTTCTGCGGTTTTACCGATAAAGATCTTCGTAGAATATGTGGGAGCCAATATGAGCATCCAGGTTCCGCTATTGGTTATTGACCGGAGACGTGTCTCGGTCATGTCTACATAGTTCTCGAACCCATAGGGTCCGCACGATTAACGTTCGGTGACGATCGGTATTATGAGTTTATGTGTTTTGATGTACCGAAGGTAGTTCAGAGTCCTGGATATGATCATGGGCATGACAAGGAGTCTTGAAAAATGGTCGAGACATAAAGATCGATTATTGGATGGCTATATTCGGACACCGGAAGTGTTCCGGGTGATTTCGGAGAAAACCGGAGTGCCAGAGGGGTTACCGGAACCCCCCGGGGAAGTATTGGGCCTTAGTGGGCCTTAGGGGAGAGAGAAGGCAGCAGCCCAGGAGGTGGTGCCACCCCCCAAGGGGAGTCCGAATTGGACTAGGGGAGGGGGGCGCAGCCCCTCTTTCCCTCTCCCTTTCCCTCTCTTTCCTCCCCCTTCCTCCTCCTAGTTGGACTAGGAAAAGGGGAGTCCTACTCCTACTAGGAGGAGGACTCATCCCCTCCTTGGCGCGCCCAAGCACAACAGACATTGTTCTTAGCCGTGTGCGGTGCCCCCCTCCACCATAATCCACCTCGGTCATATCATTGCAGTGCTTAGGCGAAGCCCTGCGCTGGTTGCTTCATCATCACCGTCACCACGCCGTCGTGCTGACGAAGCTCTCCCTCGACACTCTACTGGATCGTGAGTTCGTGGGACGTCACCGAGCCGAACGTGTGTAGATCACGGAGGTGCCATACTTTTGGTACTAAGGATCGGTCGATCGTGAAGACGTACGACTACATCAACCGCGTTTTCATAACGCTTCCGCTTACGGTCTACGAGGGTACGTGGACAACACTCTCCCGCTCGTTGCTATGCATCACCATGATCTTGCGTGTGCGTAGGAAAATTTTGAAATTACTGCGTTCCCCAACATCTTGATCTTCAGCAGCTTCCCCAGTTGCAGCATCACCGTATTCAGGGGGCACATAGTTGTCATCCTCCTCTTCTTCATTGTCTTCCATCATAACCCCTATTTCTCCGTGCTTGGTCCAAACATTATAGTGTGGCATGAAACCCTTATAAAGCAGGTGGGTGTGAAGTATTTTCCGGTCAGAGTAAGACTTCGTATTCCCACATATAGGGCATGGACAACACATAAAACCATTCTGCTTGTTTGCCTTAGCCACTTCGAGAAAATTATGCAGGCCCTTAATGTACTCGGAGGTGTGTCTGTCACCGTACATCCATTGCCGGTTCATCTTCGTGCATTATATATAATTAAATGTTTCAAAAAATAGTACAAAACATTATGAATAGATAAGTGACCAAATTAATAGAAGTTCATCATCACATTGAAACCAAAGTACATACATAGTTCTCATTGAACAACATATAGCTCTCCAGATCATCTAATTAAACCATACATTGAAACTATGTAAAACATTTCAATGCAATAACAAATGCGATCATAATCGCAACCAAGGTAACAATTGATCCAATGGTATAATGATACCAAGCCTCGGTATGAATGGCATATTTTCTAACCTTTCTAATCTTCAAGCGCATTGTATCCATCTTGATATCATCTTCTCCTCCTCAATTTTATTTTTTAGAAAGAAGATAAGAACAAGAGGCTCACCACACTGATCCCGGTGATGAGATCGGCGCGGGCGCTCGACGGCGGCGAAGACGGGGACGGGACGTGATGGACTGCTAAACCTAGACAAATCTTGAGGAAAATGGAGCTTGGAGGTCGAGTTTGGAGAGGAGAAAGCTTAAGTAGTGTGGCTCGGGCATTTCATCGAACACCTCATGTGCATAGGAGGTGAGCTAGAGCACCACAATGCCCTCCCCTCGCCGGCCCGAAAAAATAGAGCAGTGGAGTGCTCTGCTCGCGGGCGAGGGGTATATATAGCTACCTCATTGGTCCCGGTTCGTGGCTGGAACTGGGACTAAAGGCCACCCTTTGGTCCCGGTTCCAGCCACGAACCGAGACTAATGGATGTGGGCCAGGAGCGAGGCCCATTGGTCCCGGTTCGTGTCTGGAACCGGGACAAAAGGGTCCAGACCAACCGGGACCAATGCCCCATGAGGCCCGGCCGACCCCTAGGCACACAAACCTGGACGTATGCCCCCATGGGTCCCGGTTCGTGACTGAACCGGGACTAATGAGCTAGCCAGGCCTGAACCAAAGCCATGTTTTCTACTAGTGGCATTGGTCCTGGTTGGTGCCAGCAACCGTGACGAAAGGGTGGAATTGGTCCCGGTTGGTGCCACCAACCGGGACGAAAGGGCTGCGGCTGGCAGGGCGTCGGGCGGGTGGATCTTTAGTCCCACCTCGCTAGCTGAGAGGCGCCGGGAGTGGTTTATAAGCACGGCTGCGCCAACACTTTCGAGCTCCTCTCTTATATAGGCCTACGGGCCTAAACGCACTCTCTCTGCTTGTGGGCCTACTGGGCCTGTTGCGAGCCTCCTGGCCCAACTAGTTGGTTAGGTTTCTAGTCATATGCAGGTCGTGGTGGCCCAGTAGGCAGCATTTTTTTTAATTTTTTCTAGTATTTTTGTTTTGTTTTTTGCTTTATTTATTTTCTTTTGTTTCTACTTACAGCTAAATACTTAGAGTTTTTGAGTGATTCTTTTTTCTTTAGGTCACAAAAATTATAATTTTTTTGTTAGTGCCATAAGTTTTCAAATTTGAATAGTATAAATTTGAATTGTTTGAAATTTGTGTGAATCACTAGTTTGTGAATAACTTTACTTTAAAAATAGATTTTGAGTGATTCTTTTTCCTGCTATTTAATATTAGTGTGTTTTATCATTATATTCAATTTGGTAATTTTTAGGTTATTTTAAATGGGTGTTTTAATCAAAAATAGATTTTGTTATTTTAGTTTGCTATTAAAGTTTCTAACAAAACAATACTTTATGAAAATTTCTTTTGCTATTAATGTTTTGAACAAAAAATACTTTGATAATTTTAGTTGCATAAATTTTATATAATTTTAGGTTCAAAAATATTAGAGGTTTATAAAAGCTTTTTAGTTGATTCTTTTTGCTGTTGAAGAATATTATAGTTTTGTTTTAGTTGATCATAACAAAAAAAATTAATTGATTGTTTTAAGTCAATCTTTTTGCTATTAGAGTTTTGTAAAAGCTTTTTATTTCGTTCTTTTTGCTATTAGTTTATTCTTTGAGCTAAATGACCCTGAAATTGAACTCCAGACTATTTGTGCGTTCAATATGCACCATTCAATGCCACGTCATCAATTTTCAACCTTTATGACTTCATGTGCTATTTTTCATGCATTTAATCTTTTCTTTGATCTAAATGAACCTGAAATTGAAAAGCAATACAAATGAACTCTAAAAAGGTTGAAAGTTGGCATGGTATCATCATTTTACCCACATAGCATGTACTAAAAAGAAGTTGTCCAACTGTGCACTTGATAATTGAACGAGGATCTGATCAGGGCAAGAGATGCAGTTATACCAAACCATGTGAATGGTTGTGGGATCAATCATATGAATAAAGTTATTGGGCCGAGTGGTCAGCTCCGCATTATCACTCTGTTACCTAAAACTAAAGATGCTGCCAAAAAGTTTGGACTTATTTGCTTACATAATCTTGCCTTTTAAACTTATTTCAATAATAATTTAAATAAAATTCACTAATAATTTAAATAATATTTTTATACAAAACCTTTGTACCTATTTATACTTATTTTTATCATATTATAATACTAGTGAGTATAATTTTTATTTTAATTATCATACTTAACTACATAACAATGTTGTTAAACAATAACTATAGTGGTGTTTTTTGTTATCAAATATAACAGAAATCACCAAAAATTGCTTCTCCTATTTTTTATTGATGATTGCAGAAATTATGGTGTATTGGTATATATTTGTGTCTATGTGCATTTGTTCATGTATTTGGTAGTATAATTAAATATCAGGGTAGAGATTTCTAATGTGTAATATCTAAGTAATGTCTCAATAATGATTTCTAGTCTAATATTAGTTAGCATATTTATAGAATCTTCTAGATTATAAATTGAACAATCTAGAGCATCTCCAACAAAAGCGCGGTAGCGCGGCGTGCTAAAAAAGTTTTGCAGCACTGAAATAGTGTTTTTGCACGTGGGAGGTTTACCAGACGCACAAAAACACGACACCCAACCCGGCGGCCCCACATGCAGCAGCCCCCGCCCCCCGCGCACAAGTCTATAAATTTGGAGCCCCGTAGCCTGCATGCGTTAAAGTTACAACTTCGTTTTTATGCGCGCTCTATTTTACAACTTCTATTGGAGCACTGTTTTTTGTATCTCGCGAGCCAAATAGGCATTTTTTCGGCGGGTGGCTTATTAAGCGGGTCTATTGGAGATGCTCTTACAAGTTACAAGCTAGGTTCACAATAATTTGATAAGACTTGAATGCTCTCTTGGTATTGTAATAACATGGATTACCAACGACTATAAAATGTCATCAATTCAATTTTGCATACATACAATTTGTTTATTTGTCATTCCCGCTGGTTGGTTTCATTTAGTGGATGCACTACTAGGAAAAAGCCTACTAGTGGCGCACCTGTTTTGCCTACTAATGACGCACTAAAGGTGTGCCACTAGCATCACGCCATTAGAATTTTTTACTAATGGCGCACCACAGGCGCGTCATTAGTATCTGGTATACTAATGTCACACCACGAAGTGCGCCATTAGTATATCCCACAAGTGCGCCATTAGTATCTAGTATACTAACGACGCACCACATAGAAGTGCGCCATTACTAATAATTTTTTAAAAAAAACAGATTTTTTTTTCAAAATTTTTGTTCAATTTTTTCTTAATCTCAGGTCACTATGGCTTAATCTCAGGTCAATATGTTTAATCTCAAGTCAAATCGCACTCCGTGGTCAAACTTTCCGGAAGGTCACCCATCCTCACACTATTCTAGCCCGAGCATGCTTAACTTCGCAGTTCTATCCAACCCCAGCGCCAGCTCACTTCACATGCACTTGTTGATATATCTATCATATCAATCCTATTAAACATTGTTGATGTCTAGGACTTTCTTCATGTTCATGGGTGTGATGAAATTTTGAAAAAATATTTCAAACTTTTCGGTCATATTGCGTATCATATTTTGAAAAAAAATTCAAATTTTTTTGAAACCATTTTTTTTGTTACTAGTGGCGCACCTAGCAAATGGTGCGCCACTAGTAAGTTTGATTTTGTTTTTCATCCCCCCGCTAGATCTTAAAAGCCCCGTATCTTTCGTTCTGTTAGGTTTTTGGAGATTTTGAAGATGTTGAACAAGGTTCTCCGGTTCAATTCGGATGTAACTTTTCAAGTAGATGATTTTTCATATAATTTTTTTAATCCGAGTTCATATGCAAAAGTTATGCCCATTTTACTAAATTCCAGAGAGATTTTGCAAATAAGGTCGAAATTCATATTTGTAAATTTTCCCAACAACTATACCACATATCACATGGGAAACTTATTTTTTTTGACATTTTCATCATTTTCTTTTATTTATTTTTAAATTGAAAAGGCGGTCCACAAGGGGGGGTGCATTTAGCACCAGGGTTACTAATGGCGCACCTGATGTGTGGTGCGCCGTTAGTAGTTTTGACAAAAAACATAAAAAAATTTGTTAGTAATGGCGCACCATGGGACAGTGCGCCATTACTAGTTTTTACTAGTAATGGCGCACTGTCCCATGGTGCGCCATTAGTAACAATTTTTTTTATTTTTTTTCAAAACTATTAATGGCGCACGATGGGTGTGGTGCGCCATTACTATGTCAACTAGTAATGGCGCACTATCCCATGGTGCGCCATTACTAATATTGTTTTTCAAAACTACTAATGGCGCACCACACACTAGTGGCGCACCACATATACGGTGCGCTATTAGTGTCCATGTCATCTATAGCCCTTTTCCTAGTAATGATGCTAGAGCTCATATGAGTTTCTTAAACAAAAGTTTTTGTATTAATTTAAATATAGAAATCTAGTTAGTATATATTTTAGTATAACTTGCAGGACATCTATTAGAGAGGGACTAGGAGGCTGACTGAATCACTTTTACCTATCTAATTGGATTGTTTCTACTTGCAAAAGAGCCGGTGCATTGCAACAGGAGATAAAAAAATACCACACGTCCCTAACACAATAATCATGACTCAAGACCCAAATAGGTCCACGTGCTTTATTTCAACATGACATTCTATCCGTCTTGCTGTTTATCCTTCTTCCCACTCTCGCCTACGAACATGCATGGTTATAGATGGTTTCTTTCGTCTCCAATTTTTTTTATTGAGGTGTTCATTTTCAATTTGAATCTGCAACAATACAAAAGAAAGAATGATCATGCACTACCGATTAATGGTGCATTCTACATATTTTTCAATCAATTTTCATATATAACATGTTAAAATTGGAGTTAGTATTTAAAAGATATGAATATTTTTTAAAGCATTTCAATTTGTCCCCCAAAAATATTTAAAAATGGTTAACGGGTACAAATAACATCATATTCATATTTTACACATTTTCCTAATCAACTTTCAGATATAACATGTTAAAATTGGAGTTACGGTTTAAAAGATATGAATATTTAAAAAACATTTGAATTTATAAAAACATTTTTTTTCTAGACGGACGGCTGGTTAATTAACCAAAATCTTAGGTGGTTTTCTACAAAAAAAATCAAAATGTTTTCTATTCTCACTTAAAATAGGACTGCAGGTTGATTAACTAAAACCTCAAGGGGTTTTCTGCAAAAACAAAATGTTTTCTATTCCCACTTGAATCGAGATCATGGGTTGATTTCACAAAAGTGCAGGGACTTTTCTGCAAAATGTGTGCAGAAGCGATCGGCGCTTCATTATTATGTAAAGATATGGTACACGCTAGTAGTCTGTGGTGTAGATTTTTTTGCGGGAAAACATTCAATCTATTCATCTTCAATTATTGTAGTACAATGAACACCAGAAATAATAAAAATTACATCTAAACTCATAAACCACTTAGGGACAACTATAAACAATAAATAAATACATGTACAGTTGTTATTTACAACCTAATATTTGGGGCACTCCTCTCGGGCCGAGAGTCGTCATTCAATTTGCGTGCCCTATGGACCAACTCTGTTTGTTTAAACAAAGGAAACATGACCATTGCGAGCGGGTGTTCAAACACCCCACCCCCACCCCCGTGGATGATCATTGGGACTGCATTGAAGCTTTTGCTCGTTGGGTATATACAGTTGCACCGCGTTAGGGGCCTCAGGGCGCTCATGCTCCTCCTAGCCAGCCATATATGACATGTTTGTTTCCTCCCCGCCGCGCTGCAATTTGCACACCTGCTTTGATCCGTCGGCTACCCAAGCCAATTCTGGATTTCCCCAGCAATGCTCGCGCGTCCGTGGAGACATTATCAGCAACCCGATCTTTCTCGAGCAGCACCAACTGGCGGAGGGTCGGATCTATGGCAAGCGAGCGAGCGAGGAAGCCATGGCGGCCATGGCCGCGGTGAACCCCCACTTCGTCGCTGAGCAGCAGGCGCTTACGAGGTCACCCGCGCTCAAGCCGCCGCTCGCAACGCATAGGCGATGCAGCGCTGGCTGCGCAGGCGATCACGAATGAGAACGACGCCAAACACTGCTTGGCCGCGCCGGTGGGACGACGAGAGTGTCGGTCCCTCCATTTGCATCATGGACCTCACTTTCACCGGCGACAGATAGGTCGCGGACTCCTCCGAAAATGAGTATCACTAGTAGAAAAAGGGTCAAATGTGAAGCACATTAGTGCCGGTTCCAACAGCTAGGCGGGAGGAGCTCTTTAGTACCGGTTCGTGGCGGACTTTTAGCACCGGTTCGTGGCACGAACCGGTACTAGAGTTTCTTACTAAGCTGTTTTTAGTCCCACCTCGCGAAGAGAGAGGCACTAGGAGCGGTTTATAAGCCATGAGTGCAGAGACGATAAAGAAGAGGCGCAATGCTCACCTTCACGTTGCTTAGCTTCAAGCCTTGAGGAATAGGGTAGACTGCATGGAGCTATGTGCAGTGCAGTCTACACTATTCCGAAAGGTTGAAGCTAATTAATGAGCGTTGCGTCTCTTTTTTATTTTTAATAACTTATTACAACTCCGGACTTTTTGTGTTACGGCAAAAACTAGATGCACTTCATGTACAAACTGGACAATACGGCAAAAACTGGATGCACTTCGTATAAAAACTGGACAATCTCTTTCGAAGTATCAGGGCCGGTTTCGGACGAAAACTCATTTGTTGCACCGGCACTTCATTTTTTTAACTTATTACAACTCCAGACTATTTTGCATTTAGTACGCACCATTCAAAGCGACTCATTAATTTTCAACACTTCTTGACATCATTTGTTGTTTTTCAGTCATTTACCGATTTGTTTTCAGAGCTAAATGACCACGAAATTAAAAATCGCTACAAAATAAACTCTGAAAATTTTGAAACTTGGCATAATATCATCATTTCACCCACATAGCATGTGCAAGAGAGTAGATACGGGTTACGGCAAAAACTGGACGCACTTCGTGGACAAACTAGACAATCTCTTTCGGAGTATCAGGGTTTCGGACGAGAACTCATCTGTTACACCGGCACTTCATGTTTTTTAAACTTAATTGAACTCCAGACTATTTTTGCGTTCAGTATGTAGCATTCAAAGCAACGTCATCAATTCCCAACACGTTCTGACATCATTTGTTGTTTCCAGTCATTTACCGATTTGTTTAGAGAACTAAATGACCGTGAAATTGAAAATCACTACAAAATAAACTCTGAAAATGTTGGAACTTGGCATGGTATCATCATTTTACCCAAATAGCATGTGCAAGAGAGTAGATACGGGTTATGGCAAAAATTGGATGCACTTTGTGTACAAACTGGACAATCTCTTTCGGAGTATCAGGGCTTCGGACGAGAACTCATTTGTTACACCGACACTTCATGTTTTTTAAACTTAATGGAACTCCAGACTATTTTTGCGTTCAGTATGTAGCATTCAAAGCAACGTCATCAATTTCCAACACGTTCTGACAGCATTTGCTATTTTTCAGTCATTTACCGATTTGCTTAGAGAACTAAATGACCGTGAAATTAAAAATCACTACAAAATGAACTCTGAAAATGTTGGAACTTGGCATGGTATCATCATTTCACTCAAATAGCATGTGCAAGAGAGTAGATATGGGTTACGGCAAAAACTGGAAGCACTTCGTGTACAAACTGGACAATCTCTTTCGGAGTATCAGGGCTTCGGACTCATCTGTTACACTGACACTTCATGTTTTTTAAACTTAATTGAACTCCAGACTATTTTTGCATTCAGTATGCATCATTCAAAACGACGACATCAATTTCCAACACGTTCTGACATCATTTTCTGTTTTTCAGTAATTTACCGATTAGTTTAGAGAACTAAATGACCGTGAAATTGACAATCACAACAAAATGAACTCTAAAAAAGTTGGAACTTGTCATGGTATCATCATTTCACCCAAATAGCATGTGCAAGAGAGTAGATACGGGTTACGGCTAAAACTGGACGCACTTCGTGTACAAACTGGACAATCTCTTTCGGAGTATCAGGGCCCGACACTTCATGTTTTTTAAACTTAATTAAACTCCAGACTATTTTTGCGTTCAGTATGAAGCATTCAAAGCGATGTCATCAATTTCCAACACGTTCTGACATCATTTGTTGTTTTTCAGTCACTTACCGATTTGTTTAGAGAACTAAATGACCGTGAAATTGAAAATCACTACAAAATAAACTCTAAAAACGTTGGAACTTGGCATGGTATCATCATTTCACCCAAATAGCATGTGCAGGAGAGTAGATACGGGTTATGGCAAAAACTGGACGCACTTCGTGTACAAACTGGACAATTTCTTTCGGAGTATCAGGGCTTCGGACGAGAACTCATCTGTTACACCGGCACTTCATGTTTTTTAAACTTAATTGAACTCCAGACTATTTTTGTGTTCAGTATGCAGCATTCAAAGCAACGTCATTAATTTCCAACACGTTCTGACATCATTTGCTGTTTTTCAGTCATTTACCAATTTGTTTAGAGAACTAAATGACCGTGAAATTAAAAATCACTACAAAATGAACTCTGAAAATGTTGGAACTTGGCATGGTATCATCATTTCACCCTAATAGCATGTGCAAGAGAGTAGATACGGGTTAAGGCAAAAACTGGACGCACTTCGTGCACAAACTAGATAATCTCTTTCGGAGTATCAGGTCTTCGGACGAGAACTCATCTGTTACGCCAGTACTTCATGTTTTTTAAACATAATTGAACTCCAAACTATTTTTCCGTTCAGTATGTAGCATTCAAAGCGACGTCATCAATTTCCAACACGTTCTGACATCATTTGCTATTTTTCAGTCATTTACCGATTTGTTTAGAGAACTAAATGACCGTGAAATTGAAAATCACTACAAAATGAACTCTGAAAATGTTGGAACTTGGCATGGTATCATCATTTCACCCAAATAGCATATGCAAGAGAGTAGATACGGGTTATGGCAAAAACTGGATGCACTTCGTGTACAAACTGAACAATCTCTTTTGGAGTATCAAGGCTTCGGACGAGAACTCATTTGTTACACCGGCACTTCATGTTTTTTAAACTTAGTTGAACTCCAGACTATTTTTCCGTTCAGTATGCAGTATTCAAAGCGACGTCATCAATTTCTAACATGTTCTGATATCATTTGTTGTTTTTTCAGTCATTTACCGATTTGTTTAGAGAACTAAATGACCGTGAAATTGAAAATCACTACAAAATGAACTTCGAAAATGTTGGAACTTGGCATGGTATCATCATTTCACCCAAATAGAATGTGCAAGAGAATAGATACGGGTTACGGCAAAAAATGGGCGCACTTCGTGTACAAACTGGACAATCTCTTTCGGAATATCATGGCTTTGGACGAGAACTCATATGTTACACCGACACTTCATGTTTTTTAAACTTAGTTGAACTCCAGACTATTTTTGCGTTCAGTATGCAGCATTCAAAGCGACGTCATCAATTTCAACACGTTCTGACATCATTTGTTGTTTTTCAGTCATTTACCGATTTGTTTAGAGAGCTAAATGACCGTGGAATTGAAAATCACTATAAAATGAACTCTGAAAATGTTGGAACTTGGTATGGTATCATCATTTCATCCAAATAGCATGTGCAACAGAGTGTCGGTCCCTCCATTTGCATCATGGACCTCACTTTCACTGGCGACAGATAGGTCGCGGACTCCTCCGAGAATGAGTATCACTAGTAGAAAAAGGGTCAAATGTGAAGCAGAATAGTGCCGGTTCCAACGGCTAGGCGGGAGGAGCTCTTTAGTACCGGTTCGTGACAGACCTTTAGCACCGGTTCGTGGCACGAACCGGTACTAGAGTTTCACGAACCGTTACTAGAGTTTCTTACTAAGCTGTTTTTAGTCCCACCTCGCGAAGAGAGAGGCACTAGGAGCGGTTTATAAGCCATGAGTGCAGAGACGATAAAGAAGAGGCGCAATGCTCACCTTCACATTGCTTAGCTTCAAGCCTTGAAGAATAGGGTAGACTGCATGGAGCTATGTGCAGTGCAGTCTACACTATTCCGAAAGGCTTGAAGCTAATCAATGAGCATTGCGCCTCTTTTTTATTTTTAATAACTTATTACAACTCCGGACTTCTTGTGTTACGGCAAAAACTGGATGCACTTCATGTACAAACTAGACAATACGGCAAAAACTGGATGTACTTCGTATAAAAACTAGACAATCTCTTTCGAAGTATCCGGGCCGGTTTCGGACGAAAACTCATTTGTTGCACCGGCACTTCATTTTTTTTAACTTATTACAACTCCAGAATTTTTTGCATTCAGTACGCACCATTCAAAGCGACTCATCAATTTTCTACACTTCCTGACATCATTTTCTGTTTTTCAGTCATTTACCGATTTGTTTTCAGAGCTAAATGACCACGAAATTGAAAATCGCTACAAAATAAACTCTGAAAATTTTGAAACTTGGCATGGTATCATCATGTCATCCACATAGCATGTGCAAGAGAGTAGATACGGGTTACGGCAAAAACTGGACGCACTTCGTGTACAAACTGGACAATCTCTTTCAGAGTATCAGGGCTTCAGACGAGAACTCATCTGTTACACCGGCACTTCATGTTTTTTAAACTTAATTGAACTCCAGACTATTTTTGCGTTCAGTATGTAGCATTCAAAGCGACGTCATCAATTCCCAACACGTTCTGACATCATTTGTTGTTTTTCAGTCATTTACCGATTTGTTTTCAGATCTAAATGACCACGACATTGAAAATCGCTACAAAATAAACTCTGAAAAATTTGAAACTTGGCATGGTATCATCATTTCACCCACATAGTATGTGCAAGAGAGTAGATACGATTTACGACAAAAACTGGATGCACTTCGTGTACAAACTGGACAATTTCTTTCGCAGTATCAGCGATTCGGACGAGAACTCATCTGTTACACCGTCACTTCATGTTTTTTAAACTTAATTGAACTCCAGACTATTTTTGCGTTCAGTATGCAGCATTGAAAGCGATGTCATCAATTTTCAAGACGTTCTGACATCATTTGCTGTTTTCAGTCATTTACCAATTTGTTTAGAGAACTAAATGATCGTGAAATTGAAAATTTAGGTATATGAGATTATTTGAACTAGTTGAATTAATATAACTAGTTTATTTTTAGTAAATGCTTAGTTGAACTAGTTCAATTAGTAGAACTAGTTCATTTTTAGTAAGAACATTTAGGTATATAAGATTTGATGATCTAATTAAAATATTACTATATATAGCTACTTTATATATTTTAGTAAGAAAATTAATAGAACTAGTTTATTTTTAGTAAATTTTTAGTTGACTTATTTGAATTAATAGAACTAGTTTATTTTTAGTAAGAAAATTTAGATATCTGAGATTTGATTATGTAATTAAAATATTACTATATAGAACTAGCTATTTTATTTTAGTAAGAAAATTAATAGAACAAGTTTACTTTTAGTAAATGCTTAGTTGAATTAATAGAACTAGTTGAATTAATAAAAGTAGTTCAATTAGTTGAATTAATAGAACTAGTAAGTGTTTAATGTTTTACCTATATGAACATAGGAAATGTCGTCTGACGATGAAAAAGATTTCATTAAGTGTGAATACTGTGAAGACCAGCGCGGCCTGTGCGACAGAAATTTCCTTGTTGATGATAGGCGCTTCAGCATCAAGCTGGATGAGACCTTCAAAGTGGATACAGTAAGTCACAACGACAAATCTTTTTTCGCTATTAAGCATGACTTATATATGCTTCATTTGCTTCAACTTATAATTTTAAATTTTTACTATTCTACTAGCGCATCCCCTGCCATGCAAGAATTTTTGTCTTGGATAAGATAGGTTTCGGTGCTATGGAAACTATGGAGGTAAAGAGAGTTTACCTAAAGACTAAGCATGGTTATATTTTCAACATCAAATTATATAATGCAGACACGTACAGCTATTTTGAATGCAAAACTTGGCAAGCACTATGCAAGGCTTATGCATTTGAGCCTGATATGGTTATCACCTTTGATATTCGTCCGGAAGATGATATTGAAGGTAATAAAGACATCTGGGTCGATGTGCAGACGCCTCCAATTCTACCATTATGTGAGTTTCTCAACCATATTTAAGTCTTTGATATTGTTTATTCAAAAATAGTTGACAACTAATTTCTATTGACAACTTATTTCCATTCAAGCAAACATGTCTGGCGCTTGGTAAACAGGACCTACTACTGTTCCGGAGCTGAACTAAACTGCGAGGATCTTCATACTGTCAAGACAAATTTTCTTCCTGCACTTAGAAATGTTAGTACTCAAAACGTGCGACCAATAGTGATCGTATTGAACTACAGTCACATCTATTTACGAAAGATGGTAAGATTTTTACTATTTGTCCTCAATGCATCTTTTGCATACATTATTTTTTGCTAAACTTTTATTGCTAAGTATATTAATTACTATATGATGTTCTTTAACAGGGACTCCCGATGACAGTTGTGCCTCAGTGGATCGAGACTAAAGGTCACATGTCAATGGTTAGCTTACGGCCAAGATATCCTACATTGCACATGAGTGCATTTAGGATTTCTAATAGCGATGAATGCTTAATAGTGAAAGATTGGAGCAAAATTATTAACGATCCCAGAGAAGTACTAGGGGGCAGCAATGAGAAGCGCAGCCCACGATTAGGAGACATGTTCATCTACATGCTCCAGTATGATGAATCAGGAGAGCTATACATGTTCTATACTATTATACCCGAGAGAGAGCAGCAGGAGTGATTTAGCTAGTTCATGCTCTTAGTACTTGTCCTCTCATGTCCGTGTTCTTCGTCCTGAACTTAATCTCAAAGGGTGATTTGCTTTTGTGGTGTTATGAATGCTTATAATATCATGACCATGTTGAACTCGATGATATCCTTGCTTCTGGTACAAGTGAATGTTTTTTCTTTAAGCTAGTGTTGGTGGTGATTAGATAGCGGTAATGACTATGATGATTAAACAGTGGTAATGACGACTATGATGATTTTTATCTAGCTAGTATATTGTTGTTGATGATATGATGCAAGAGTTTTTATATTAATATGATGATGATGATGATGATGATGATGAGTTATTATATCATTTATGAAAGAAACCACAGATTAGTTTAAGCTGGATGGATCCTAGCTAAGTGATCAAGTATATGCCATATCCATATTATAGTTGATCACTTAATTATAGGTGATCAAGTATAATATGGATATGTCATATACTTGATCACTTAATTAGCTAGCTAGGATCCACATACATCTAGTCAAAACTAATCTGCGGTACTTTCATCTAATGATTTAACAACTAAAATAATCACTAAATTAAATTGAAAACACAAAATTAAAGAAAAAATACAAAATAATACCAAAACACCCCCCAAACATTTAGTACATGTTTGTGTTACCAACCGGTACTAAAGTCCTGCACGCACCCGGGCCTGGCTCATGCCACGTGGTGGCGCTTTAGCGCCGGTTCGTGATGAACCGGTACTAAAGGGGGGAGGGGACTTTAGTCCCCACTTTTTAGTGTCGGTTGTGGAACCGGCACTAAAGGCCCTTACGAACCGGCGCTAAAGCCAGGTTCTGCACTAGTGTATGCCATGGGAGGCGACAGGGCATTGTGTCTCAAGTGGGCCGGTCCATCTCCCATGTTCTACTCTTTCTCGTCGGAGACCACACCCAGGCCCGTACCATGGGCATATGCAGGGTGTGCGCCTGCACAGGGCCCCCAAATCAGTGGGCCCCCAGATATGTATGTGGTTAGTACTAGTATTCTTAGTAATTAGCAAAAAATAGTGCAAAACATGTTGGATAATGGTGCAGCATGCCAGCGGGGCCCCACAATGAATTAACTCAGCTAACCCTCAACTTGGGTTCCCAAGAGTATTCAATGGAGTGGTGGAACTCACGAATTAACTACTGGGCCCTTTCCTCACGCACGTCTCTCTCTTTTCATCCTTGTCTTCTTCACAACGCAGCCGCCGTTACTCTTTCACAGATCGTAAATCAATCTCCAGTTCTTCACTAGCTAACGTTTCGTTCCCAATCTCTCAGCTACTATTTTTTTGCGTTTTCCCCAAATTATCCGTTGCAATGAGCAGTGGAATAGGTAACGTCTACTTTCAATCTCCATCTATTTATTTTCGTTGGTGTTCTGTTCTTCTCAATTCTCAAATAAGCAGGCCTGCAAATCAGTGTTTCACTCGACTTCCTTCGTTTCCGCCTTGCCGGCCTGCGACGCGTGTGTGTCAGAATCAAGTGGAGCTTGGATCCCTGGAGGTCCTGCTCATCACAGAGATTTGACCGCTCGGCAGGCCAGACGAGGCTACGAGTTCTTGGTCCCCAAAGCAATAACCATCTCCTCCCCCTGATGTGCTTCTCACATCAATCGAAGACAGGTTGTTTCATTCCGCTTTGACCACAAGTTGAGTTTTTTGTTCCTTATCTTTCGCTTAGTTCACTTTCTGCAATGTCCTACTAATGTTGGTGTTTTTTGCAACCTGATATATTTGATCCTCGAAATTGGGATGACATTCTAAAGCAATTGATAATTTGGTAGAGAAGGGTCCTAAGAGGGCGTCTATCCAAAAGGGTCATAAATATAAACTTGGTAGGAGATTTTCTAGAATCACTTTTGCGACAAGATGTTATTCAGAAGATTGTACTATGTACCAACATGATATATAATAGTAACAATAATAACAATTAGATATGGTTTTCCTCGTCGTCACTTGCTATGCCGAGGGCCCAATTTCTGACTTTGCACCGGGCCTCCATTTTCCCTGGTACGGCCTTGACCACACCTTCACTTCACGTGTTTTCTCGCCGCAGCTCGTGAAGACAACAGATGGAGGACACGGTCGCCGGAAGGGAACAACAAGGAATTGGACGACGGACGCCACTGTAGTCTAGGTTTAGGTCCAGTCCCTTTTTTTAATGAAAACTGTCTTATAATGTGCTCCGGTTTGAATGAAACCATCCGGTTATTGTAAATCTACTTCTGAAATCTATACAGATAGCATTGGATAGCCGGCTTTCACATCCGTGTCCATGGACCGTCACCCGATCGGCGGACGGATGCGGTGTCCGGTTTGCGGGTCTGAGATGCCCTTAGTCTTATTGTATTTCAGCCCGTTCTTCAAATCAAAACTCAATATCGAGATGGTTCAGCTTGAGCAACTTTCGGGTGATTATGCAAGAGCATAGCAAAAGGAAAAAAAATCCTCAAGCTTTCATCTGGCTAAAAAGAGACGAGTAATTGGCAGGTCCAGTGCGACGTTGATGGGAGTGGGAGCAACCGAGCAAGCAAATCATATTTTTCTTTCTTGTCAAGTTGTCGCACACTGTTCTGGTCGTGGCAGCTGAACTCGGCTCCTTCTGATGTTGAGCCGGAGGACCGGGCAGGTGCGCTGCTTCACCGGCCGGCTGGGACTGGGATCGATCGTCGGTGCGTGCGTTCCGAGTAGTGACTGCCCGTTATGTCCCGGACGTGACTAACTGACGAATCCTGCTGGTGCTAATCTCTTGTCGTTGCTGTTGTTTTGTGTGATAATAAAGATCGTCCAGATGCAATCGCGGCAGGTGCTCTTCATGCCTTACTCGTGTCGCAATGAACAGGAAAGAAGAAATGGAAGAGAAGCCGTAGATCTTCCACGTCGCGTGAACGACGGCGAGGTGGCCGCCGAGCTCGCGAACCGCCGGTGTTGGACTGTAGCGGGGTGCAGGCCTCGAGGACGAGGCGCCAGATGAACGCGGCGTGCGCTGCTGGCGTGGGCCGGCTTCATTGTGGCTAGAGCCAGGAGGTGGCGTTGGTGTTCATGCTGATCAGCTTATGGTGGTGGTGCTCCATTGCTCCAACGACACCGACGTGCCGGACGCGGCACTGGACGGAGCTGGCGGCTAACCAGATGCGACGGCGCGCCGATCGATCTCCGGCCTCCGCTCTGGGGCATGTACTGCACGAGCCGGCTGGGGCAGCCGCCGCGAACTACGCGACTCTTCTGATTCCTCCGCAGCGATGCTGATGCGCGCCGCCCCAGCCGGCCAAGCTCGCTCTGCATGGCGCCCGGCCTTGTTTGGAGGCCCCGGCCGTCATCGCTCTCGGGCGGAGGCAGGTTTTGAACATGGGGTGGTGGGGGGGCGAAGAATACAACGAACATATACTTTTTTCTATAATGGCCATGCAAAAAGGAATGCAAGATAATATTTATTTTGCAATAGAAATATGGTTCGTTTTCTAGCTTTTGTAAATTTTATACTTGTGACAAATATAGATCAGTAGTTTGTATATCAACTAATTTCGTTATCATGTATACAAACTAGTATATGTAGATTTCTAATCAACCTGAAATACAAACTCAGATGATAGAATAAATGCATGCCTAAATTAACAGTACCTTTTTTTAATAAGTCAAGAAATT
Source organism: Triticum aestivum (assembly GCF_018294505.1). Taxonomy (NCBI): domain Eukaryota; kingdom Viridiplantae; phylum Streptophyta; class Magnoliopsida; order Poales; family Poaceae; genus Triticum; species Triticum aestivum. Next base: position 704,657,856 of record NC_057812.1, on the reverse strand, counting down.
GCCAGCCCTAACTAATTCCATCTAAATCAATAAGTTGCTCGTCTACTGGAGCCAGATGCGGACCAGTTCATCGGTATTGCATAGTATAAATCAAGGAGACTCACCAGGACTATTTTCCCATCGGCGCTTTTCCTGATGCGTTGTGCGGATGCCCTGGTCGAACTTCCCGGCAGCTACGCGCAGCGAGCGTGCCGTGCGTGTGCATCGGCGCCTATCGATTCAGGAGAACTAGCGGAGTGACCCGCGCATTTGCACGGCTAGATTTGCTATGAAGATATGAATTTTGGTTCCATAATAAATATTTAAATATTATATTGCTAATAATCAGTATTGGCATTTGATTTGCTATTATAATCGGTCCTAAATGTTTGACAATCTCACTTGTGTTCACATCCGATTCTGGGCACATGTAGGTACTTATCTATTTGGTGTTTATCAAAAGAAGCATGAATCTTAAACATATTAGAAACGATCCTTAAATTCAAGCAAAAAAGGTGAAAACTGATCCTCGCTAATATAAGATTTATTTCATTTGTATTATTTCCCGTGTGATTTATCAGTTTCCACAACATGTCCTTAGACATGACCAATCGTAATCATACTTGCATCATCTTCACATGCGTATGCTTTCAGCGGCGAAGTGTGTCATGCTTCGTGCCTCCTCTCCTCTAGATGTGGTGTGAGTCTAAGTTCGGACGTGAATATATCTATGTGCGGAAATGGTGGTATAGGTATTGTGTATTAAAAAAGAAATCCCTAGCACCAAAAATGAAAGAACAATGTCACACTATTTCTCTGCCTCAGCCAGTTGTGTCGTCATCTCATTTCCGCATCTGTCGATCTTTGGTTTCATTGCCAGCCAACAAAAATGGAAGGACTCAACACCTTTAAATTCCCATTATGTAAAACCTGATTAACTTTTCTCATGAGGCACCAAACTCTAGTCGGAACCTATTCATGTTGGATAGTAGGTGCTCCTTAGGTAACTCGGCGGGGCGGTGCGACGCGGGTTCTTTCTCCAGTGAACATTGATTGAGGACTAAGCATGCACACATATGATTGTCTTAACCCCTTATCTTAAGTCTCGTGCCATCCTTCTATCTTCACTATCTCGCATAATCTAACCTATATGTCCTCTCCACCCACCATAACAAAAATTTATAACCGTGAAAAATTGACAATGCAGAATTTCCATGCATATCACAACGACACTTTAGATAAATGATTGAAGAGATATAAATATACATGTTTTAGGGATGATAGAAGAGATGGAAGAAAGATGGGGAGAAGACATATGAGGTTTTTGGGAATTAGGTGTGGCAGATGTGAGAGTTGGAAGTGTGGCTTCTAGACCTGTTGTAAATGAGAGAGATATAGGAAAATGAATAAAATTCGAGTTACTCTATTAAATTATTTCATAAGTATAAAAATTCAGTAAATTATACTTTCTCTAGAAAGGTACTACTATATGGTAGTTCTATGTAGCTTTGTAAATTCAAACACATCCGATGTCTTCATCTGTGTGACTTGTATTGTCGACAAAGTACATAAATTACTTGAAATACATTAGAGGAACCATATAATATCTTTCCTAAAATCCAAAAGGAGGACATATTATGGCTATATGGAAACCACATCCCTTTAAGTACATCATGCAAGACAGCTTATTATCGAAATGATTTGATCTGTTTCAAGTACCCAACATGTATATTGTTTGCATCGATATCCTTCATAAAATTACTTAAAGGTTAGTTAGTCCACCATAGCTTTTATTCATGGAAAAATAATAGCATGGCTACACATGCTCTGTTTAATTATTTGTATCCCAATCAATCAAGCCATACAGAAGTAATTAAAAGGATGATTATTTTGACTAAGGGGAGCGAATTAGTTCGGTCTGTTGTAGACCTAAATTAAATCAGTCTAAGTGAATGACAATATCAAGAATTGGAATATATATTCATATACTATATTTTTCCCGCAGCTAGACTTTATACATAAATTTTTATTTGGAGTATAGGGTTTGTATTTCTTTATACTGTTTAGTTTCCTGACTTTCCATGTAATAGCCTGGATTTTTCAAGGATAATTTTCATTTAGATGTGGATTTACATTGTGTGGAACATGCATATAATGTAGCTGGAACACTCTGTAATTGTTTTTTAATCAGCGAGGATTACGATAAAGATATTCGGGTAGCCATTCTTTTAGGTTCATGTATTGTAGAATCTTTGTCATGCCCATCTACTTCTAGAGAAATTTACTCCACCTTCTCTTCTCTTAATACTCAGTCCAAATCATGATCTGATCCATCAGCTCAGCCTCCAACATTGTCTCTACTCCTAATGTCTCAGTTGGTAGTCCGTGTTCCGGATTTTATTTTCGTCCCACCTCACCCGGTCTTTTTTGGTACTTTTTGGTACTTGCTCCCACCTCCCGCTGACACGCCACGAACCGACAAAACCACGTACCGAGTCCTCCACCAGCCCCCGCGCTCTTCAGGTCGTAAGCACCGATCGCGCCCGAGACAAGCGACGAAAAAAAAATCTACAAAAATTAACCAACGATAAAAAAACCTATGAAAAATAACCAGTGAAAAAACCCCCGCACGTACGAGCGACGTCACATGCCCTCGAGCAAGAACGACTCGCATGCTAGACTCCCTTCCCTCGTTCGTCGCCGCCTTCATCCCTTCTCCGCCGCCGCCCTTCATCCCTTCGCCGCCGCCCTCGGTCTCACATCAAAGGCGCCCCACTCGCACAACGAACCCGCCGCCCTTCTGGAGCCGAAAGCCGATCCATAGATCCCCATCTGGACGCGCACGTCCGCCTTCTTGGATCCATCGCTGCCATCGTGGATCCGCCGCCGCCATCACCGCGGAACCCCTCGGACGCCTACGCCTTCGTGGATCCATTGTTGTCGTCGTGGATCCACCTCTTCCTCCTCCGTTGCTGCCCCTCCTCCCCACCTGCCGGCATCGACCTCATCTAGCACGCCTACCTGGTCGGGGCCCCTGACTCGTCGTCCGCCATCGTCGCCGGGGAAGGGAGTGTCCGCGGCCGCGGCACGGGCCGCGAGGCTTTCCTTCTGCAACCGATGAGATGGTAAGAAAAGTTGATGTGAGCGGTGGAAATTGATGTTTCCTTTGGTCCTGAGTTGTTTCCTACTTGTGCTTTTGTGCTTTTACAGGTCCCTTTGGTGAGGACGTGGATGGAAGTCCTTCCTCCAGGGATCGACGTTTTCAGGGCAGAAGGAAGAGCTCTCCTCCTATCGACGGGCAAGATGGATGCACCCAGGTGGGAAAATCAGAATCTACCATTTTGCTTGTGTCTGCTACGTTGATAATGCTAGGATCAAAGTAACTTAGGATCAGTAGATCTGTGACAATTCCCTTGGGCATGATAGCAATGGAAACTGGTCGAGTTTTGAATGTACGTATGTTATGCTATTATTCTCTGTCACTACAAAAACTTAGCAAAAGTACATACTACTGGAGGGATGTTGTGATTACGATTGATCTGAGCCAATGCACACATTGATGTCTCATTCAGCATTAAGCATATGGATTCGTTAATTTTCTGAAGTATTCTCCCTGGATATATTTAATGAAGTCGTTTGTTGCTTCCTTCTCTCTGAATTCAACATTTGGTTCAGCAGTGCCCACAACCTTCCAGGTTAGCAGGATTTTTCGTGTATGTTATCACATAGGACCAGGGATTTCAGAAGGGCTGGTCAGTACACAGTGGTTCTTAACCTATATATGTATAGTGTACACTAGAATTATTTGTGGAGCTATACCTTGTATTGCACACAGTTGTTCTTGACATATATACAATCCGGCTATTGATACTTGCGTCCTATACGTTTACGTTACAACTGAAACTTAGCATTACTGGTTGCTAAATGGCATGCATGAAAAATTGAACTCGTGTTTTTTATTTCTTCCTTCTTGAAGTATTTGATGGAGAACAATGATTTCATGGTGATTGGGATAATCGGTCCACCTGGTCTGGCAAGTCAACCACCGCGAACGAGCATTATGGATACGAGACAAGCTCCCCCTTAACTGCATTCATATACTCATATGGTTCCATTGTACTTAAATTGCGGTTCCCTTTTTACTTATACTATGGTTCCTTCTACCTTTTGTCTTGCCAGTAACCAATAATTGATCAATATTTTCTACTGCTCTGGCGTTTTCTTGGTATCTGTCTATGATATTTTGCTGGTCTTATCAGAACGGAATAATGATTTTGCCATGTGGGAGCCCATGCTTACAGTAAGTTGTCTGGCTATAATTTCTATGTACACACTTCTTTAGGGAATTATAATCATTTGTTTCTGGTAGTGTATCTCATTGGACTTGATGCATTATGTTCTAACATTATGAGAATGGAATTGTTCCATTATATGTACTAATGAAAACGTTTGGCATTAATCTGTGTTCATCTAACTAAAATATGGTGACTCCACCCTATAGCTAAAAGTGATATTTGCCAATATTGTGGAAAGCTAAAATGAGTGTTGTACTGTATTTTTACATGTTACTTTGCTGAAGTGACATAGCAGACCCATCATTTTAATCTTCATTATCTTCACCGAACAAGGGAAAATAAAATTGATAAACTCATCAGGCAGTGAAGATTGCATGGCCAGTCTCTGTTTTGTGCATGCTAGGTGAGCATCATGAACTGTTATACTTGCCTTACGAGTATTTTTCCCTTCAATAGATTCTCACTTATATTTCTGTGAATAAATAAATCTTTTCACTTTCATTGTTGGGAAAAAAAGTCCCTGTAATCCTTCCCGCCACAGCCTAATGTGGGCTGCATGCCTTAGCATGTGCCTGATCCTTACAGAGTTTGAGGGCAGCTACTAGACTTCATGATTTGGCAAATATATATTTAAGGGTGAATAAGGACATTTAATCATTTCATATACCGTGAACATCATAAAAAGCAGATTGAGCATGTGGAGATATGTAAGTGTACATAGTTTGATACATTTTCCTTTTGTTGATCATTTGCTTGATGCTTGTTCTGCGGATTGGAGTTTGTTCTCAAAGAAGGAGAAACTGATCGCTAGCGAAACATATGACCAAGAGTCCCCAGGACCTACATCATCGACTAATAACAAGCCTCAAACACCTGCCCAGGTCAGCTATCTTTCCCAAACCAGTATTTTTTGGTTCGATCATTCGCCACATTATGTCACTTTGATTTAATTGATAGGTTGTTTATTCCTTTGATCAGTATAAACAGGTTGTAAGTTTTGAGTCTAAGGTATACCCCTAATGCCACTGTACATGCTGTTGAAAACTGCAGGCTGCTCCAGCAGTAGTGAGGATGCCTTGCAGTATGATACTTGATACCATGCTAACAGACTATGATTACCGAAGGTTGAATAACGCCGGAAAATATATGGCGGTAGCAAGGTCCGAGTCACTGTCTTTTTAGCACTCCTATGCTACTTCATGATAGTGAATCTACCCGTGCATCCATATCTGTAGTCCTCTTCATATGATGATGCAGAAGAGCACACTGCTGCTATTGAAGCCAAAGGTGCTTGGAAAATGCAGCTAACACAGAGATCTGAGACTACAATTAAAACCATAGGAAGCGCCTCCAGAACCATAATGAGCAGCTCATGCACCTACTCAACATAGTGAATGGGAGCTGCTCATTATGGTTCTAGAGGCACCTCCTATGGTTAATCTTGGTAGGGCCGACACACTATAAATTAATTAGCCTTGTCTTCACTGAAGAATTGAAAATCATGTTGAATTCAAATTTCATCTTTTAGTTGACTCTTCCATATCTCGATTAGAAGACCTTGAGTGGGGGTGGAGGCTGGATTGCGAGCCAGATGCCCCATTGCCTTACATTATAATAGTCTGACGGTCTTTGTTTTATTGTCGCTTCAGTATAAAGCACAACCCCTCACCTCTATTTTCAGTGAGACCCACTATCTAGAATCCTCCCTCCATATTAAATCCGTTGATATGATTTATTTTTCTTAAAAGGCTTTGTTTGATGTAGATATTGAAATTGTTATTGCCAAACTTGTAATATGAAAATAGTGCTCAACTATTGGACCTTTCTTTCAACATATCTTTGCTGGCCTCCGTTTAGTATAGTTTTTGTTAGCTTGTTCATTTCTTGATTGGTGCTTGACATCACAGGTGCATGTGGGAATGCCCTACAGACTGATGAACATGAATCATAGGAACCACCAGTATGGATTGGGAACAACAAGATGAACTGGCTTTTGTTGGCACTCTTGCATACATTGAAGATTTTGCGGCATTTGGTTGCATCTGAACTGACTTCTATTTGAACCATAGATTGATGAGTGATTTGTTGCATTCACTTGCACAAACTATGTCTATTTGAACCAACTTTGTTGTTCAATGGTCTGATTAAATATAGCTCTGGAAAGGAATCGTAGCAGGCTTAGGGTATCATGGCCACAAAGAATTATTGTTAATGGGAAGCTATTTTAACTCTGGTCAGGAGCCGACATTACTGCAAGTGCTTGCGCAGGCACAAGGTCTATTTAAATGGGGATGCTTCTTTGGTCTAATAGCATGAGAGATGACAGTTTGAAGTGAATTCTATAGTAATGTGTTTTAAAATGATACTTGTAAGTTCAAACGAATGTCCTAATTTATCAATATAGTCTATAAATCATTCATGCTATAAGTACTCCATTTTTTATGTGTAACTTGCTGGGCTTACCAAAACAGAAAGGTCAATGGCATTCTGTTTAGAGGGAATAATCCAAAGTGGACAAAATTGTATGAATGCATTTCTCTTGAGAAACGAAATGGCCAACAAAATTGGGGATGAGATTTAGTAATTGAATTGGCACGATGTGTATCAATTCTAATTGTTCTGCAGATTGGGAGGATAGATGGTATATAACCTTTTTATTCTATTATGTGGGATTACGAACTATTCCTTGTAGATTGGGAGGATATATGGTAAAGAGCATGTACTTCCGGACAGTTGAATTTGGGGGAGCCTGCCGGTCATCTGTTTGATGTTCGAACACGTCTGTGCGTATGAGGGATAAAGGAGCTTTGACCTTGGAGACGATCATAATCATTTGTCTTATTTATATATATGCATTAATTATAGCCCGTAGCAACGTTCTGATGTTATTTTTATTATATATTATATATAATTATAGTTTGGTGGCTCGCAAGACAATCTATACCCTACGGGGTTCTGCTTAACAATCGGAATATGGCTACGACCGAGACATGTTTGCTGTGCGGGGCTCGCGATACTTGGCGACATGCTCTACTCTCTTGTCTGATGGCAGGGAGCGTGTGGGCGCTCACACCTGATAATATAGTTGAGACTATGAGCGGCCACTTGGAGGAAAGTGCAAAGGATTGGTTGTTTGCCTTACATGAAATACTAGCCAATGATGATTTTGTTCGGGTGGTGGTGACACTATGGACGATCTGGGGAGCAAGGAGAAAGGCCATTCATGAAGATATATTTCAGCCACAACATACAGTACAAGGTTTTATCAACTCTTATTTATCAGAGTTACAAGTGATCAATGAAAGAGCTCCAACCGCTCGGACTAATGCCATACCGCAGCACATACCTCGCTGGATTCCGCCGGAGGACGGATGTGCAAAGCTGAACGTGGATGCGGCGGTATCACGCCGTGGTTTGGGGCGATCGGAGTTATCTGCAGGGACCGACAAGGTGGCTATATGGGCGCCTCTGCCATTGTTTTCAGATATATTTCGGACCCAACAACGCTTGAAGCATTGGCAGTTAGAGAAGCTATGGATCTAGCCGATGATCTCTATGCCCAAAGAATTCATGTGGCATCGGACTGCAAGGTGGTGGTTGACGACATTCAAAAAAATTTGTCGAGTTATGGGGCTATAGTTCAAGAGATTATAAACCATTCTCTTTCTTTTACTTTCTGTAATATTGTTCATGAACGTAGGAGCTCAAACTTTGAAGCTCACAATTTAGCGAAGCATGCACTTACCCTGGGAGCTGGCCGCCATGTTTGGCTGGGGCATCCAGGGAATCTTCCGTCCGTCCATGTAAATATTGTGATGAATCAATAAAGCTTTGTGGAATTGTCTAAAAATATATAATTATATTATGCAGTAGGAAATAACATTTATATTTCATCTTGGTATAGTTGTAATTATTGCTATGATGAATTTTTTTGTAATTATCTTTTATACCTCATAAAATAACATATACATTTACCGTATACATACCTCACAAAATAAACAAATTTGTATATATATATATATATATATATATATATATATATATATATTAACATGGTTCATAAAAATAATTATTTTTATGCTTATTACATATACTAAGGGTATCACAACAAAAATCATAGAAAAAACATATATACTTGGTTAATGTTGGTTTGTTTATTTTAGTTTTTGTTTGACAAATTCCCATAGCCTATCCAATTAATTTAAAATAATTTAAGCAATTCCAGACGCCTACTTACTTATATATGAACATTATAGTTTGTTATTTTCCCTGAATTGTTGTGTTAGTAAAATGATAAAAGCAGCATATTTTTCTAATATAACCAAATGCTTTTTCTATTATGGAGAAAACAGTTGTGTTAGTTTCACATTTAGTTTTATTATATATAATATAATTTATGATGCAGTAAAAAATATTAATTATATTTCAGCACAGATCTAAATTGATGGGTTCCGACATATGCACTGATGCAACGATGACAGACCACACTGAAACACCACGAGAAGAAGTGCATATAGCTAACCTTCCTCTGTATGTATCTTATAGATGATAATACGGAAGGGCTATTTTTTCAGATTACCGGAGACATGGATATGGACTTTGGAGATCCACGGAAAGAACCCATTGAGGGTTCGGGGACGAAAATTCACAACATAATAATGTCGAAGAGGTTATATCTCATAACAAACCAAAAAAGGATGCGAATTTACATGTTATCCCACAAGGTATTTCTTAATATTATTTATTAATATTTTTTGTGATATTGCCTTTTGTATTCAACTAATTTGTCTCATTTTGTTTACTAAGTTGGCTCATCTTTTTATGAATTCGACAGACTATGTTTGTACCCCTAGAGATATTACAGTCATCGAATCAATTAAGTCTGCCCCCAAGAATACCCAGTTCGTGGACATTGGAGATGCCTTGTTAGCAACCGACGATTTGAAATGCCTTATGAAAGATGATAGTTCTTACATGACGGTGTAAGACCAATTTGCACAAACTTTGTAATTAATAAATGAACAATATATAATATCATAAAATATAAATATGATCTAAATGTTGATTGTAGGTAATAAATGCTTATATATATTGCATGCTTGCTCACGAGCATCTACAAGACAGGGCGGGTGAAAAGGTACACATTATTAGCACGTTTGTATCTGGGCAGATAAAAGAAGACGGGGAAAGAGACATAGACCCATCAAAATATCGTCGCATCGTGCGTCATGTTAATACTTATCTACAGCAAGATATGGTTAGTTTTTGTCTCGTTATCCATGCATATAATTATGGATTGTTTTTATTTAATTCGTATGTATAACTATTTATTAAAATTTATATCTAATTGTGACTGTGACTTGTATGATATTTACACTAGTTATTTATTCCGATTAACATGCCAGGCTACCATTGGTATCTAGCAGTCGCTAATGCTAGAAAACGTGAGATCCAAGTATTGGACTTACTTGGTTCTCGGGTCAAACGCAATGACCTTGCTACTCCAGCAACTATCTATTTTTTTACTCATCTTAACACATGTTTTGTTTGGCTTGATCCCTAATATTTCTTATATATAAAATATTTACTAGGACTCAAGAAATGGCTGAAACTTGCAGAGCATAGTCCGGAGTTTATCAGAGGTCATAAGTGGCCCGATCTCAATGTTACAAAATGGACGGTTGTAGAGCAGTTTATGTAGATTTATCTACAGCAATATATGGTTAGTTTTTGCCTTACCAAACAAGATATGGTTTATTGTTGTTTCTAATAGCTCCACTTGTAGATTTATCTTCCCTATGCATCCATCGGCCGATACATCTTGTACGACATCGACAAAGGGGCATGTTGTCTATATATTATGGATCCTATTCAAACATCACAATTGTCAGTGGATAAAAAATTGAGGCATGCACTGAAATTAAAAAGTTTTACAAGGATTCCAAAGAAGCACTCGAAATAAAGCTGTCTGGTTGGAATTCTGGTATATCTAAATGGCAACGTTTATTTCCGTTCGGTGTTCCAACGAGTATAGACATGTAATGAATTAATAACAAAAACATTTACTTTTGTTATCACTATAATCTTTATATTATTAATTTAAAGTTTTGCAAGAATGTGTCTGGCTATTTTATTTTTCATTTTATGCTCTGGTGGAACGGTAAAGAATTGGTCAAGCCGGTTTGCGTGGTGAGTATTGTGCGTTACATGTTTTAAGACCTTCGGCATGAATTTTTCATACTAACTACATGTATTGTTTGTGCAGGATGGGTAGGAATTGAGGAAGCATTTTTTTATTATACTTGCTAAAACATCGTGGGAATGAAGCTAGATGAAACTTTCCTGATATTGTGAAAGAATTTCTTAAGCGCATCATCTAGATATTAATAGTTTTGTAATAGATGTTCAGTTGGAACATCACTCTGTTTGTTACATGGACATGTCGTTAATTTTTTTATGTTATCAAATTACATTGCAACAATGAACTTCAGTTATTAAATAATTGTGTTTGTGTTATATTGTTTGTATGTGTGGAATTTAACATTTAACTCTGGTAAACTATTTCAAGAGCCCGTGGCAACGCACGGGCACTCTACTAGTTGTGCCGATGGACTTACGATTTTTTATGTTTTTGCACAGAACCGTGTTGTATGGGTGTGCCCTTCTCAGTTTGGGCGTACGTATTCCTGCCGGGAATCAAGTCAATCGGAAATCAATCAAGCAAGCCGTGCTGTGTTTTTTTCTTTTTGCAGGGACCCGTATTGTACTCCGTTTTGGTCTTGTTTTTTTTGGATGGGTGCTTGGGTTAGGTCTGGTAGATGTACGTGTGTTACTGTTTCTTGCACGTTGATTCAAACATCTATCTATGTTTGTAGATACTCCTATATGCAAAAGAAACTTCTATGCTGGTAAATCTCTGTTGTAGATTTATCTTAAATTTAGACTGATAAATCTTCATCGTTCATTTTCTATTGTTTTAATAATATAATATAATAGATGGGGCCATCTTGATTTGTTTTTAATTATCTATCTTTTTATATTCAGGTTTATGCATAAGTTCTTGCATTTTTTGTGCACTAAACTTTCATGGTGGGTAATTTATTATTATTGTGTATTGAACACATATGTATGTGTTCCCAGAAAGAAAAGAAAACACTTATGTCCGTGTTCTTTGTGATCTTATAAATTTTCAAATATCTACATCTATTCTTTTCTTTAAAATATATCCATCTCTTATTTTCGATTGCGTATCCAATTTTTTTTCTTAGTTCTCCTTCCACTACCAAAATAGACCCCATGTACGTAGCTAATGAGAAAAGAAGTTGTTGTTTGTTGCCTTTTCGAATGTCAGCATGGCATCATCATGCGTAATTACCGTGCATGGATTGAATTTGCTGCTGTGTACAGATTAGGAAAGCCTAGATAAAAAAGGCAGCAATTATTTTGTTTGGACTCTGACTCATCTTTTTTTCTTTCTTAAGAAAATCGGACTCGTCTCTTTGCATGTGTGCCTGTGTGGTCATGCATGGTCATGCATGACTTTTATCCTCGTCAATCACATCCGAATCAACATGTCTTTCCTATTTAATTTCTTTTACATCTTTCCTATTGTAATCCTTGTCTCCGTAGAGATCAATCCCTGCCTTTCCGTTCGCGTATATTATGCATATATGTGTCCAACGTGACAATATAAGTCCAATATGGCTGGTACATATATTTGCATGTTACGTAAGAAACTTTAAATCTCAGCCATTATTTTTCTAATCGAACAGCGTAAGTAAAATTAACATATGTGGATGAACGTGATGGTTTGTTTGACTCTTGTTTTAAGTATATATTAGATTCCCTCGATCGTGGCCAGTCAGTTTCCAAAACTAGCTTTTTTTTTAGACAATCTCGCATGCTTTATTCATCGCCCATAATGTTTACAGGAAGAAAATCAGGATCTCCTAGTTGTCCTAGCCATACATGACGACCAAAGTCTAAGGACAAAACATATCTAGCAAGATTGTGAGCCTCGAAATTCAAACTCCTAAACTCATGAACTACTTTACATGAAAGGAAAGAGTTTGCACGAAGTATTATTTCATGCACTATAGCTCCATAGCTAGCTGCCAAGTTCTTCTGCACATCATCAACCACCTTCTTGCAATCTGTAGCAATTTGAATGGAGTTCTCGTATAAATCCTTAGCCAGAGATTGGCCTTCCCTTACTGCTATTGCCTCTAGTGTGCTCACATCCGTGATAAACTCGAGTTTTAAGATCGAAGCACCCAAGAAAACAGCCGCATCTACATTCATCTTTGCATGACCCTCTTGCGGAGGTATCCATGTATGCTGTCCCAGGCTAGCACGCTTCGTACCACTGCCGTTTGTTTCCCTGGTGTGGGCTTGACCTTACAGATACATGGGCTTAACTTGCAAAGTTCCTGGGCCAGGGCTTGACCGCACCGTTGAGGGGGGCAATTAGTCCTAAATCTGTTTGACCTGGCCTAGTCTACTTGGCGTAGATTGCTCTATACGTAGGTATGAGCAGCCCTTGGGGGGGGGGGGGGGGGGGGGGCCCGCTCGTCCCCCCGTAGCTCCGCCCCTGGCTCTTGCAGCACGATCGACCTGTACCTGTTAGAGCATCTCCGGTCGCTGGAGGCTTCAAGAACAGTATCGAACCAAAAAAGTTGGTGTCTTAGGGGGCCAAATGTTTCATCCGGCTGAAATAGAAGTGCATGTGAGAACATCTTCCCAGCCACACCCCATCCCAATCAAAAATTTGTGAGGGAAATGATTAAGTGGTCCAAGGAAAAAAACATGTGGGAAGACATGATTCACTGAAACTTCCGCCGGCGCCCCCAAGAGCTCCCCAACGCGTTGGGTTTCACTTGGGTTTGCCGGTGCTATTTCGATGTCCTGGTGGGCGCTGGGGGCGTGGCTGGCCCGTTTTTCGACAAAAAGCATCGTCCGAGCCTAAAACTGGGCATAAAAAGGTGTCCTGGGGGCATGGGGGTGGGGTGGAGATGCTTTTAAGGCCTCGTTTGACAGGAAGGGATTGGGGGGGTGAGGGGAGAGGATTTGGTGAATCCACCTCTTTCACACAATCCCCTCAAATCCCTTTGAAACCCTCCAAACCCCTTCAAACACAATCCACTTCGTATAAAGTTGTTGTTTGGTAGGAGGGGTTTGCATACTGATATAAGATGTGGAAAACAACTAAAAATGTAGTCTTTACTAGTAGAGATAAGCAGGGTCAACAACAACTAAAATACTTCAGACAGCCACATCTGTCACAACAAGCGACGCATCATCAGTCTAGGATGCCATTGAGCAAGCAGATAGAAGGTCGGGAGCTGAAACTAAGTTTTTATCTGTAGATTTTGGCACTTTTGTCGGTTAACTTAAATAGGGTACTTGTTAGAAACATCTCAGCAAGTTTAAATCCGCCTTATGCAACGATTTACAGAGAAACGCAAGCTTGCACAACAGATCCAACCAAAATAAAATAGCACAGACTGGATCATGGCAAGAACTGAAATAAGCGATGTTGCTATTTATCCACATCATGAATCAGTGTGATCCTGATACGTCCATTTTGCATCATGCTTTTATATCGATATTTATTGCATTACGGGCTGTTATTACACATTATGTCACAATACTTATGTCTATTCTCTCTTATTTTACAAGGTTTACATAAAGAGGGAGAATGCCGGCAGCTGGGATTTTGGGCTGGAAAAGGAGCAAATATTAGAGACCTATTCTACACAGCTCCAAAAGTCCTGAAACTTCACGGAAGTCATTTTCAGAATATATAAAAAATACTGAGCGCAAGAAGTTTCGTAGGGGGGCCACACCCTGCCCACAAGGGTGGGGGCGCGCCCTACCCCCCTAGGCGCGCCACCTGCCTCGTGGACCCCCTGGTGGCCCTCCGATGCCCATCTTCTGCTATATGGAGTCTTTCGATGAGGAAAAAAATCATAAGCCAGCTTTCGGGACGAGACTCCGCCGCCACGAGGCGGAACCTTGGCGGAACCAATCTAGGGCTCTGGCGGAGCTGTTCTGCCGGGGAAACTTCCCTCCGGGAGGGGGAAATCATCGCCATCGTCATCACCAATGATCCTCTCATCGGGAGGGCGTCAATCTCCATCAACATCTTCACCAGCACCATCTCCTCTCAAACCCTAGTTCATCTCTTATATCCAATTCTTGTCTCTAAGTCCGGGATTGGTACCTGTAGGTTGCTAGTAGTGTTGATTACTCCTTGTAGTTGATGCTAGTTGGTTTATTTGGTGGAAGATCATATGTTCAGATCCTATATGCATATTAATACTCCTCTGATTATGAACATGAATATGCTTTGTGAGTAGTTACGTTTGTTCTTGAGGACATGGGAGAAGTCTTGCTATTAGTAGTCATGTGAATTTGGTATTCATTCGATATTTTGATGAGATGTATGTTGTCTCTCCTCTAGTGGTGTTATGTGATACGTCTCCAACGTATCTATAATTTTTGATTGCTCCATGCTACATTATCTACTATTTTGGACATTATTGGGCTTTATTACATGATACTTCACCATTATTTGGGCCTAGAGGAAGGCATTGGGAAGTAATAAGTAGATGATGGGTTGCTAGAGTGACAGAAGGTTAAACCCTTGTTTATGTGTTGCTTCGTAAGGGGCTGATTTGGATCCATATGTTTCATGCTATGATTAGGTTTACCTTAATACTTTTGTTGTAGTTGCAGATGCTTGCAATAGAGGTTAATCATAAGTGGGATGCTTGTCCATGTAACGACAGTACCCAAGCACCGGTCCACCCACATACCAAATTATCAAAGTACCGAACGCGAATCATATGAACGTGATGAAAACTAGCTTGACGATAATTTCCATGTGTCCTCGGGAGCGTTTTTCTCTATATAAGAATTTGTCCAGGCTTGTCATTTGCTACAAAAGGGATTGGGCCGCCTTGCTGCACTTTATTTACTTTTGTTACTTGTTGCTCGTTACCAATTATCTTATCACAAAAATATCTGTTACCTATAATTTCAGTGCTTGCAGAGAATACCTTGCTGAAAACCGCTTATCATTTCCTTCTGCTCCTCATTGGGTTCGACACTCTTACTTATCGAAAGGACTACAATAGATCCCCTATACTTGTGGGTCATCAAGACTCTTTTCTGGCGCCGTTGCCGGGGAGTGAAGCGCCTTTGGTAGGTGGAATTTGGTAAGGAAAATTTTATATAGTGTGCTGAAATTTACTGTCACTTGTTACTATGGAAAGTAATCCTCTGAGGGGCTTGTTCGGGGTATCTCCACCCCGACCAGTAGAGCAAAGAGTTGCTCCTCGACCTATTGAACCTACTGAAAATGAAAATGTCTACTTTGATATTCCTTCGGGTATGACAGAAAAACTGCTAGCTAATCCTTTTGCAGGAGACGGAACAATGCATCCTGATGAGCACCTAATATATGTGGATGAAATTTGTGGATTATTTAAGCTTGCAGGTGTGCCCGATGATGTTATTAGGAAGAAGGTCTTCCCTTTATTTTTAAAGGGAGATGCATTGACATGGTATAGGCTATGTGATGCTATGGGATCATGGAACTACAAACGATTAATATTGGAATTTCATCAGAAGTTTCATCCTATGCATCTTGTTCATCGTGATCGCAATTATATATATAATTTTTGGCCTCGCGAAGGAGAAAGCATCGCTCAAGCTTGGGGGAGGCTTAAATCAATGTTATATTCATGCCCCAATCATGAGCTTCCAAGAGAAATAATTATTCAAAATTTATATGCTCGGCTTTCTGATAATAATCGCACCATGCTCGATACTTCTTGTGCTGGCTCTTTTATGATGAAGACTATTGAATTCAAATGGGATTTATTGGAAATAATTAAATGCAACTCTGAAGACGAAGAAAAGTCTGTCACTTATAATGATGCTATTGTTCCTACTGCTTATGTTGAGAAACCACCTTTTCCTGTTAGGATAAAAGATCATGCTAAAGCTTCAACTATGGTTCGTAAAAGCAATATTAGAACTTATACACCTCCTGAGCAAGTTAAAGTTGAACCTAATATTGCTATTGTTAAAGATCTCTTGTCTGATAATATTGATGGGCATGTTATTCATTTCTGTGATGAGACTGCTAGAATTGCTAAACCTTGTGCTAAAGATAAACATAGACCCGTGGTAGGCATGCCTGTTATTTCTGTTAAAATAGGAGGTCATTGTTATCATGGCTTATGTGATATGGGTGCCAGTTCTAGTGCTATACCTCATGACTTATACAAAGAAATTATGCATGATATTGCACCTGCTGAGATAGGAGATATTGATGTCACAATTAAACTTGCCAATAGAGATATGATACGTCTCCGTCGTATCTACTTTTCCAAACACTTTTGCCCTTGTTTTGGACTCTAACTTGCATGATTTGAATGGAACTAACCCGGACTGACGTTGTTTTCAGCAGAATTACCATGGTGTTATTTCTGTGCAGAAACAAAAGTTCTCGGAATGACCTGAAACTTCACGGAGCATTTTTTGGAAAATATAAAAATACCTGCAAAAGATGAAGGCCAGGGGCCCCACCACCTGTCCACGAGGGTGGGGGGCACGCCCCCTACCTCTTGGGACCCCTGGAGCTCCTCCAACTCCAACTCTATATATTGTGTTTCGGGGAGAAAAAATCAGAGAGAAGAATTCGTCGCGTTTTACGATACGGAGCCGCCGCCAAGCCCTAAAACCTCTCGGGAGGGCTGATCTGGAGTCCGTTCGGGGCTCTGGAGAGAGGAATCCGTCGCCATCGTCATCATTAACCATCCTCCATCACCAATTTCATGATGCTCACCGCCGTGCGTGAGTAATTCGATTGTAGGCTTGCTGGACGGTGAAGGGTTGGATGAGATCTATCATGTAATCGAGTTAGTTTGGTTAGAGTTTGATCCCTAGTATCCACTATGTTCTGAGATTGATGTTGCTAAGACTTTGCTATGCTTAATGCTTGTCACTAGGGCCTGAGTGCCATGATTTCAGATCTGAACCTATTATGTTTTCATCAATATATGAGAGTTCTTGATCCTATCTTGCAAGTCTATAGTCACCTATTATGTGTTATGATCCATTAACCCCGAAGTGACAATAATCGGGATACTTACTGGTGATGACCGTAGTTTGAGGAGTTCATGTATTCACTATGTGTTAATGCTTTGTTCTGGTACTCTATTAAAAGGAAGCCTTAATATCCCTTAGTTTCCGTAAGGACCCCGCTGCCACGGGAGGGTAGGACAAAAGATGTCATGCAAGTTCTTTTCCATAAGCACGTATGACTATATTCGGAATACATGCCTACATTACATTGATGAAGTGGAGCTAGTTCTGTGTCACCCTAGGTTATGACTGTTACATGATGAACCGCATCCGACATAATTCTCCATCACTGATCCATTGCCTACGAGCTTTCCATATATTGTTCTTCGCTTAGTTACTTTTCTGTTGCTATTGCTATCAGCACTACAAAATACCAAAAACATTACTTTTACTACTGTTACCTTTTGCTATCGTTACTACTACTATCATATTACTTTGCTACTGAATACTTTGCTGCAAATATTAAGTTTCCAGGTGTGGTTTAGTTGACAACTCAGCTGCTAATACTTGAGAGTATTCTTTGGCTCCCCTTGTGTCAAATCAATAAATTTGGGTTGAATGCTTTACCCTCGAAAACTGTTGTGATCCCCTATACTTGTTGGTTATCAAGATACTATTTCACCAATTGGAATTGTTAGAGATGTTGAAGTCTTGTGTGGGAAAACTAAATATCCTGCTAATTTTCTTGTTCATGGTTCCCCACAAGATAGTGTTTGTCCCATTATATTTGGTAGAACCTTCTTGAACATAGTTAATGCTAGGATAGATTGCAAAAAGGATGTTGTTACTATTGGTTTATGTGATATGTCTCATGAGTTTAATTTCTCTAAATTTTGTAGACAACACTGTGAAGAGGAATTGTCTAGTAAAGATGAAATTATTGGTCTTGCTTCTATTGCCGTGCCTCCTAGTGATCCTTTAGAACAATATTTTCTTAACCATGAAAATGATATGGTTATGAATGAAAGAAGGGAAATAGATGAAGTATTCTTTAAACAGGAACCCATCCTGAAACACAATTTTCCTGTCGAAATCCTAGGGGATCCTCCTCCACCCAAGGGTGATCCCATGTTTGAGCTCAGACCGTTACCTGATACTCTTAAATATGCTTATCTTGATGAGAAAAAGATATATCCTGTTATTATTAGTGCTAACCTTTCAGAGCATGAAGAAGAGAGATTATTGAAAACTCTAAAGAAGCACCGTGCTGCTATTGGATATACTCTCGATGATCTTAAGGTCATTAGTCCCACACTATGTCAACACAAAATAAATTTGAAGAAAGATGCCAAACTAGTTCGTGATCACCAACGACGGTTGAATCCTAATATGAAAGAAGTGGTAAAAAGGAAATACTAAAGCTCCTTGAGGCAGGTATAATTTATCCCGTTGCTGATAGTCAGTGGGTAAGTCCTGTCCATTGTGTCCCTAAAAAGGGAGGTATTACTATCGTTCCTAATGATAAAGATGAATTGATTCCGCAAAGAATTATTACAGGTTATATGATGGTAATTGATTTCCACAAATTAAATAAGGCTACTGAGGGAGTCCTGGATTAGGGGTCTCCGGACAGCCGGACTATCTCCATTGGCCGGACTGTTAGACTATGAAGATACAAGATTGAAGACTTCGTCTCACTACAAGGAAACCCCTTATAAAGCAACACATATTCTACAATGTTTTGACTGTATGTTGCAAAATTCACAATAGATACAGATAATAAACATTGTAGCATATGCGTTGTAGATGTGTGCTCCACAACTCCAAGTAAAGAGCCCAACGTACTAACCCAGCCTCTTATCTAGCCCAGCCCAAGTTGGCTTTCACGGTTAATCTAGGTCATTACCTTTCCTAGGCTCCCTGTTCCTCTCGATCTCTCCCACGACACCCGCCGCCCATCAACCTACATGCATCCCGGAGTGCGGCCCCTCACCACTCCCCTGCGGTCCTCCGTCCCGGAAGGCCGCCCCTCACCACTCCCCCTGCCATACCCCGTCCCGGCTCGCCGTCCCTAGTCAACCCTCCCGTGCTGCTTCCCAGCGCGCCGTCCCTCGTCACCGCTTCCCTACGGCCAACTGCATCTACTACCTCCGCACGAGGGCCTGCGGCTACGGGCAGAGTTACCGCTACAACCACCCTCGCGATGGCCCTGCCGTGGTGAGCCGGACCGCTTCTCTTCTCCAATTTTATTTTCCCCATCTTGCTCTGCTTGACTTCAGTCTAGTTGGGAATTGCTACTTGCGACTTGCCAGTCCCTGATAATGACCGACAGGTTTAATTATAGATGGTTGGTGCGGGGAGGGGCTTCCAGCTGAAGCCTCTTGCTGTGATTGAGTTGATTCTAGTTATGGCTTAGGAGCTTGTCACCATCCCATGGAAGTGAAACTTGATTGTGCAGACGTTGGTTGCTGTCGCTTATTATGGCTTAGGAGCTTGTCACCGTATAGTAAGGCGTGTTGTCTTAGTCTCGTGGTTGATGTTTATGATTCAAAGTTCCACTTCCTGCTTACGTGCCAATTTGCAGGCCGCCTGATCAGTCACTCTGTCATATGGTCATATTTCTATTCGGAAAATCCTTTTTTAACCTTATTACAGCACAAGTACGTAGGCGTGCTCACTTGTTCCAGTGATTTCTTGCAGAAATAAGAACATCCGCGTGTGCTGTATCACGGCCATCTACTCAGGTCTTACCACCATAACTAAATTTTTATTAGTTGTCATGCAATGGGCTCTCTTCTTTCTAATCAAATCTGCTCGGTCGACTAATTGGTCACATCACCCTGCCTCCACCCATGGTATAAGTGCTAGGTCTATTAAATTGCATGCATAACAGTAGCCTAATTAACTTGAAAGTGTGATGCTTGAGTTTGTGTGCCAATATCTGCATGTCTGCAGGTCCACGATTAATTTAATATCAGCATGGTGGCTATATCTTTATATTCAGTAGTTAATATAATTATATACATATAGTCAGTCTGTGTGCTGCATGTGCAAAAGCATAAGGTCACAGTATAAAATTATGATGGTCCTTCAAGTTCGGTAGATTTTTTATGTATCTTTCTTAATATTTTGAGGTATATCTCAAATTATAATTATTTGTGGAATTTGTAAAAATGATATAACTATGTATCAGAGAGAACATATGTTGTTTTTTGTATTTGCAGCACACAAATTATCACGGTTTCTTTTCAGTTTCAAAGAAAACAAATGTTTACTTGAGCTAATGAGCACTGTGTACCAGTGCTGGTATGTGCCATGCAAGCATAGGAGAGGATGAACTTAACAATTACCAATTCTACCTCATTTGATCCGACAAGGTCAGTTTCTTCATAGTTTGTTTTGTTGAATGTGAAAATATATGTGACATCAGGCATACCTAGTGCTTTCTATGATCATATTGACGTTTTAAATCTTAGACCTAATTTACTGCAATTTCTAATGACATACGAATCTTGGTGCCTATGGTCGGTAAATCTAAGAAATATCCCACCTATCCTTTTCGGTGTCTTTGCCTAACCACATCAGACCAAGGCCACCATCATGAGTATGAGTGTGCCAATGAGCAGCTGCTGGAAATGGTCCTAGCTTAACTCATGAAGAACAATGTTTTGAGGCTTTAAGAAGGCTGCCGTTGAGGAAGGACAAATACAACAATAATTATCTGTGGTGGTGATAACCTAATAGGTCATGTAGAAGGTTAGCCAAAATAAATTTATGGCTTCGCTAATTAAGTTCCTAGCCAGAGCTAGCAACACACACACACACGTTCACCCGTGGTGGCAGGAATACAAATTGCATGCCAGCCTCTCAAATAACAGTCCTTCTAGCCTTACCTAGCACTAGTCGAAGTATTATTTGTCCCACGTAGAAGTATTCATGCAAAGAAGTTTGCACATGTCGATTTCAGCTCTCTTTTTTCTCCAACAACTTTGCATGTTATCTCATTATTGTGCTGGAATTTTCTACCAGGTGATAACAGTGGAAAAACAGGCTTCCGTCCAGCCCCATAAGTCGCGAAGCTGTAGGAACCGCGACTAATGGGACCTTTAGTCGCGGTTCTGGAGGTGAACCGCGACCAAAGGCCTGGGCCCAGGGCGCTCGGTGGCCAGCTGGCGCACGTGAGGGTCTTTAGTCGCGGTTGGCCAGGACAACCGCGACTAAAGGCCTTCGGGCACCTTTAGTCACGGTTTGCCAGGCCAACCGCAACTAAAGCCCCTCCCCTATATATACCCATCCAGCAGCCAACACTTAGCCATTTGGTGCCATTCTCTTCACAAGTGGGTGTAGGTTTGCTTTTGGTTCCTCTTATGCACATAAGGTGTTTGATGAAATGCCCCAAGAGCATGAAACAAACATGACATGAAGTGTTGGAGCCACACTCCTCGATCGCGGTTAGCAACTTGATGAACCTTTGATGTGTCATTGATAAAATATGCATGTGTGTAGTTCATTGTTTAATTTATATTGTTTGTAGCTAGTTAGTTTAACAAATGCATGATGGTTAATTATATATTTTATATTATAATAATGCAGATGAATCGGCAATGGATGTACGGTAACCGACTCTCCGGCGAGTTCACTACGGGTTTGAAAGATTTCCTCGTAGTGGCTAATGCGAACAAGCAGGGGGGTTTTGTTATCTGTCCATGTGTTATCTGTAAGAATCAGAAGGGTTACTCTTCCTCAAGAGATGTTCACATGCATCTGCTTCGGCACGGTTTCATGCCAAGCTATAATTGTTGGACCAAGCATGGAGAAAGAGGGGTTATAATGGAAGAAGATGAAGAAGGGGATGATTTCATCGATGAAAGCTATCTTGCTCATTTCGGTGATACTTTCATGGAGGATGCTGAAGGTGAAGGGGAAGGTGAAGAAGAGGCACGTGATGATCCCGTTGATGATCTTGGTCGGACCATTGCTGATGCACGGAGACGCTGCGAAACTGAAAAGGAGAGGGAGAATTTGGATCGCATGTTAGAGGATCACAGAAAGGCGCTGTACCCCGGATGCGATGATGGTCTGAAAAAGCTGGGCTGCACACTGGATTTGCTGAAATGGAAGGCAGAGGCAGGTGTAGCTGACTCGGCATTTGAAAACTTGCTGAAAATGTTGAAGAATATGTTTCCAAAGGATAACGAGTTGCCCGCCAGTACGTACGAAGCAAAGAAGGTTGTCTGCCCTCTAGGTTTAGAGGTTCTGAAGATACATGCATGCATCAACGACTGCATCCTCTACCGCGGTGAATACGAGAATTTGAATGAATGCCCGGTATGCACTGCATTGCGTTATAAGATCAGAGGCGATGACCCTGGTGACGATGTTGAGGGCCAGAAACCCAGGAAGAGGGTTCCCGCCAAGGTGATGTGGTATGCTCCTATAATACCACGGTTGAAACGTCTGTTCAGGAACAAAGAGCATGCCAAGTTGTTGCGATGGCACAAAGAGGACCGTAAGTCGGACGGGGAGTTGAGACACACCGCAGATGGAACGCAATGGAGAAAGATCGACAGATGGTTCAAAGATTTTGCAGCTGACGCAAGGAACATAAGATTTGCTCTAAGTACGGATGGCATGAATCCTTTTGGCGAGCAGAGCTCCAGCCATAGCACCTGGCCCGTGACTCTATGCATCTACAACCTTCCTCCTTGGTTGTGCATGAAGCGGAAGTTCATTATGATGCCAGTGCTCATCCAAGGTCCGAAGCAACCCGGCAACGACATCGATGTGTACCTAAGGCCATTAGTTGATGAACTTTTACAGCTGTGGGGTGGTGTCCGTGTGTGGGATGAGCACAAACAAGAGGAATTTGACCTACGAGCGTTGCTTTTCGTAACCATCAACGATTGGCCTGCTCTTAGTAACCTTTCGGGACTGTCAAATAAGGGATACAATGCATGCACGCACTGCTTACATGAGACTGAAAGTGTACATTTGCCAAATTGTAAGAAGAACGTGTACCTTGGGCATCGTCGATTTCTTCCGAAAATTCATCCAGTAAGAAAGAAAGGCAAGCATTACAACGGCAAGGCAGATCACCGGCCGAAGCCTGCGGAACGCACTGGTGCTGAGGTATTTGATATGGTCAAGGATTTGAAAGTCATCTTTGGAAAGGGTCCTGGCGGACAATCAGTTCCGAAGGGAGCTGACGGGCACGCAGCCATGTGGAAGAAGAAATCTATATTCTGGGAGCTAGAATATTGGAAAGTCCTAGATGTCCGCTCTGCAATCGACGTGATGCACGTTACGAAGAATATTTGCGTGAACCTCCTAAGCTTCTTGGGCGTGTATGGGAAGACAAATGATACAAAGGAAGCACGGCAGGACCAGCAACGTTTGAAAGACCCTGATGACCGGCATCCGGAATGGTTTCAAGGTCGTGCCAGCTACGCTCTGACCAAAGAAGAGAAGGTCATCTTTTTTGAATGC
Source organism: Triticum aestivum (assembly GCF_018294505.1). Taxonomy (NCBI): domain Eukaryota; kingdom Viridiplantae; phylum Streptophyta; class Magnoliopsida; order Poales; family Poaceae; genus Triticum; species Triticum aestivum. The sequence goes on along the minus strand of NC_057812.1, from coordinate 704,634,001 downwards.
CTGAGCAGTATGAAGGTCCCGTCTGGATTCTCGTCCAATATAAAGGGAATAATAAACATGGCGGAGAAAAAGTTCCAAAACCTGAAGTCTCACGACTGCCACGTGATTATGACGCAATTGCTTCCGATTGCTTTGAGGGGGCTCCTGCCGGAAAATGTTCGAGTAGCCATTGTGAAGCTATGTGCATTCCTCAATGCAATCTCTCAGAAGGTAATCAATCCAGAAGTTCTACCACGGTTACAGAACGATGTGATCCAATGTCTTGTCAGTTTCGAGTTGGTGTTCCCGCCATCCTTCTTCAATATTATGACGCACCTCCTGGTTCACCTAGTCGAAGAGATTTTCGTTCTCGGTCCTGTATTTCTACACAATATGTTCCCCTTCGAGAGGTTCATGGGAGTATTAAAGAAATATGTTCGTAACCGTGCTAGGCCAGAAGGAAGCATCGCCAAGGGCTATGGAAATGAGGAGGTAATTGAGTTTTGTGTTGACTTTGTTCCTGACCTTAAGCCGATTGGTCTTCCTCGATCGCGGCACGAGGGGAGACTAAGTGGAAAAGGCACGATCGGAAGGAAATCAACGATATGTATGGACGGCCATTCTCTGACTGAAGCACACCACACTGTACTGACCAATTCCAGCTTGGTGGCTCCGTACTTTGAGAAACACAAGAATATTTTACGTTCTGACAACCCGGGGAAGCCTGAATCCTGGATTAGGAAGGCCCACATGGAGACTTTCGGCAGTTGGTTGAGAAAACATTTAATGAATGACAATGATGTTGTAGATCAGCTGTACATGTTGGCCAAGACACCATCTTCGACTATAACGACTTTCCAAGGGTACGAGATAAATGGGAATACATTTTACACGATCGCCCAAGATAAAAAGAGCACCAACCAAAACAGTGGTGTCCGCTTTGATGCAGCAACCGAGAATGGGCAAGAGGTCACATATTATGGTTACATAGAGGAGATATGGGAACTTGACTATGGACCCTCCTTTAAGGTCCCTTTGTTCCGGTGCAAATGGTTCAAGCTAACAGGAGGTGGGGTAAAGGTGGACCAGCAATACGGAATGACAATGGTGGATTTCAACAATCTTGGTTACCTTGACGAACCATTCGTCCTAGCGAAAGATGTCGCTCAGGTTTTCTATGTGAAGGACATGAGTAGCAAACCGAGGAAACGGAAAGATAAGAAAACGATCAGTACATCATGCGATGATCCAAAGCGCCACATTGTTCTTTCAGGGAAAAGAAACATCGTGGGAGTGGAGGACAAGACAGACATGTCAGAAGATTATAATATGTTTGCTGAAATTCCGCCCTTCAAAGTGAACACCGACCCAAGCATTAAGTTAAATGATGAGGATGCTCCATGGATACGGCACAATCGTAAGCAAGCAGGGACACAAGGGAAGAAATGATGTGTAATAATTTATTGTACCAAACTTTGTTGAATGGATCATGTGAATTATATTACCCGTGATGTGTTTGGTGTCCATTTTCGAATGATTCGAGATACCACTGATGATACATGAAATTTGGAGTGATTTAGTCATACTCCTACCTAGGCGTATAATATGCATACTCGTAGTCTTCATAGCCGCCGTCGTCGTTGTACTGGTAGTCGTCGCCTTCTAAGTTGCCGCCGTCATCTAACCTTTAGTCCCGGCTGGTTGGTGCAACCGGGACTAAAGGTTAGACAGGACGCGTGGGTAGCGCACGACGCCCTGTCGGAGGAACAAGACAAAGCAGAAGCGGCGCCGTGCCTATAAAAGGAGCATCGATACGCGCGAAGATAGAGGCGTGAAGAAATGGCGGGAAGACATAGGCGGGAAAGAACTGGCGGGAAGACTGGCCGGGAAGAACTTGTGGGAAGACAGAGGCGGCCGGGAAGAACTTCTCTGAATTTTTTGATATATTATTTGTATTTTTAGAATTTTGAAATGAATTAGTTCTATTTTTCTGAATTTTTTGATATATTATTTGTATTTTTAACATATTGAATTGAATTAGTTTTATTTTTGACATATTATTTGTATTTGCCTCGTAGGGTTTGGAGACGGTTCGTAGATACAAAGGACGTAGAACTTTATATGCATTAAATTATGTATGGAAACTTGTTCAAAATTGTATATGGTCATCCGATGATATTGAATATATATTGTATATTCCTCTTGAATTCTTTTTGGTTCTAATTTCAAATTTGTTTGAAATTGTACATTCATATGCATGTATGTAGTACCGTAGAATATGTGAAACTCCTTCAAAATTAAAATAAAGCACAAAAGAAATAAAACAATACAAATTAAACAGAAAACAATACAAATTAAAAAGAAAACAATACAAATTAAACATAAAACAGGTTTGGGGGGGGGCTAAAACCCTAAACCTGCGGCGGCCTTTAGTCGCGGTCGGCCAGACCAACCGCGACTAAAGGTGGGGGCGCGGGAACGCAAAAAACCCGCCAAAAACCCTTTAGTCGCGGTTGGGCAGGCGACCCGCGACTAAAGGGTACCTTTAGTCGCGGGTCTCGTCGCCAACCGCGACTAAAGGGGGGGGGCTATAAATACAAGGCTCCCTCGACGCCGCCCGCCGTTTCTCGCCTGTTCGTCTCTGCCGCGCCCTCGACGCCGCCCGCCGTCGCCCTCGCCCTCGACGCCGCCCGCCGTCGCCCTCGCCCACCGCGCGCGCGCCGCCGGCCGGCCTCGGTACTGCCGCCTCGCTCGCCCGCCCTCAACCCCACGCGACCTTCCTTCCTCTCCGATCATTCCTTCCCAGTCACCGCCGCCGCCCTCCCCGTCCGTGGCCGCCGCTGGTCGGGGACAGCATGACCCTCTCCGCCGGCGACGTGCCGACCATGTACACGGTGCTCGCCAACTCGCTCAGCGTCGACGAGGCGACGCGGCAGCACCCCGCGGAGTCGGCCCTCGCGCAGTGCGAACGCCGCCCCTGGTAGATGAGCAAAATCAGGACCGGGCCGGCCTTGAACGCGTAGTTGTTTTCAAGATCCTAAAAAAAAAGTTGTAGCCTTGAACGCACGGCGGAACAAAATTTGAAAACACGAACAAATTTGTGAAAATCGAACATTTTTTGAAAATATGAACATTTTTGAAAAATAGAACATTTTTTAAAAGGAGAACATTTTTTAAAAAGAAAAAGAAAAAGAACAATAAACAAAAAAGAAAAGAAAAACGAAACAGAAAAAGAAAGGAAAAGAAATGAAAATAAAAAAAGGGTTGGGAACCCTCGTAGGTGCGTTCGCTCGACAGTTTGACGCAGACAGCGTCATATAGGAAATTCCAACGTATCCTAATCACTGTTTCGGCGTCGGCTACAACGGGCCGGTGCATTAGCAGCAGTACAGCCGCGGAGGCTGCAACTGCAGCCCGGCTAAGACCCAGGCTCGGCCATATCCAGCCCTGTGTGACGCTCTTTGCATCAAAAAGTCGACGCGTCTCACAGGACGTAGCTCACCTGGGCCGGCCCATTTTGGGTTCGCGACATGACAAATTGGAATTTCCTCCCTCTCCGTGACGCCGTCGTCTGCCGCCCCGTCTCGCGCTCTACCGCGACACCCTCTCCCACCCCTTCCTCGCCCCCTCCTTTTGCCACCGCCCTTTCGCCACCGCCACCGCCACCGCCCCCCTTCTTCACTTAATTAATTTGTTTTTACTACATGTTTTCAGGACTGACATAATGGCGGACGATAGAGCTGACCCGATTATGGACAACTATGATCCGGACGGTGAAGCACATATGTTCGGCATCATAAACGGCGATATTCTATATGTGCCGACCGGAGAAGAAGAAGATGATATCTCTTCTTATCTGAACCTTGACGGTGAAGATGAAGGGCGCCGTCAGCAAGATGATGCCGAACAAACGTCGATAAACGACGATCTTCAAATGGAAGTAGCAACCACCTCCGGCGCCGAGGTATATATATACATTGAGCCTCTGGTGATACAAACTAACTGATTTGAATAAATATGTGTGTACTAACGCGCGCGACTCTCTTTCTTATTTTAGCCCTCGGCCGGATCGTCGAAACAATCGAGTACGTCGTCAAAGCGTGGCGCAACCAAGACGATGAAACAAGGAGAAACATGCACCATCGAGGTTGTCGACAGTGCAACCGGCAGGCCGCTGGAGCCCCGCAAGAACGCCACCAAGTTTGTCAGCCAATGCGGAGCCATTGTTAGAGACAACGTCTCGATCACCGTCCAGGAGTGGAATGAGCCAAAGAAGGCACGAATTGATGGTTTCACTTTTGTCGATAAGAGAACAAAAAAAGATTGCTTCAAGAAGCTTATGGAACATTTCGTTCTACCTCCGGAATACAACAAATTCGATGAGGAGGGTAACAAGATTGAGGAAAACAAGGAGAGGAGGAGGCTAGTCAAACAGTTCGCTCTTCATAAGATGGCCGACGCATTCCGGAAATTCAAGCAAAATCTAGCCCATGACTTTGTCAAGCAGAACAAGACTCCGGATTTCAAAGGACAATATGAGAAACTGAAACATGATTGGCCAGAATTTGTGAAGCAAAAGAAATCGGAGCAGTTCATTCAAATATCGAAAAAAATAAGGAAAATGCGGCTAAGAAGGAGTACAATCATGTTATGGGGCCAGGAGGGTATCGCATTTGGGTGCCTAGGTTGGAGAAGATGGAGAACGAGCTGAGGGCGCGAGGAATCCGTCCAGGTACGGAGGGATGGGACCCAAGGGCCAAAAGCTGGTGGTACGGGCATGGGGGAACGCTGAACCCGGAGACAGGGGAGTGTGTTTACCGGGGCAAATTAATTAAACCCACCCAAGCCCTTATTAACGCAATGAGGGATGCTCAACAGGGGAAGATCAAGTTCAACAGAGAGAACGACGCGCTGACAAAAGCCCTCGGGAATCCTGAACACGGAGGACGTGTACGAGGCATGGGGCACATTCCGTGGAAAATAGGGTTCCCCCAGAACGATGACCCGTACGGTTACAGAAGCCGTAAGAGAAAGATGGATCGGGAAGCAGATGTTGTGGCGCGGTTGGCATCGGAAATGGATGTGATGAAGAAAACCATGAGTGTACTAGTAGCCGAAAGAGATGCAGCTCGGGTGCAGCATGAAGATCATCCAGCGGATCTCGGAAGCCAGCAGCGGAGAAGCAGCGTGGCTTCCACGGAGGCCCCACCGGCTGGTGCAGATGCACCGACGATCGAAATTACTGCACCGGAGCCTCTGGTGGTCGAAATTACTGCACCGGAGCCTCTGGTGGTCGAAATTACTTCACCGGAGCCTCCTCGCTACCCCGTGGACGATATAAAGGAGATGAAAGAATGTCATCTGTATTATCCTATCGGGAACATGTCCATGAAGGTAGCCATCGGCAGTGCTTTACCATGTTTACCTGGAGCACTCCACCACAACAACCCCATTCAAGATGGCTATGCTCGTGTCACGGTGGAGGACATAGTCCAAGGGTTTGAGGACCTGGAGATTGACATTGCTACACCTGAAGGGGAGAAAAGACTTGGAGATGTCAAGCGCCATTTCATTCTATGGCAAAAGAAGTTTATCAAGTTTCCAGGCGAGGCGCCAAGGACAACAAGTCCACCCCCCTACGGTGGTGGTGGTGGTGGTGGTGGTGGTGGTGGTGGCGGTTCACCTACACCTCCGTCACGTCAGCCGACGCCACCCCCCAGTCCACAACGTCCGGCGGGTGATCAGCCGCCGCCCCCCAGTCCTCGTCCGGCGGGTGATCAGACGCCGCCCCCCAATCCACCTCCGGCAAAGAAGCAGAAGCAGTCCTGGATTATTAACCCGGACCCTTATGTACCTAAGACCACAAAGGTACCGGAGCCATCACTGAAGCCTCTCCCCACAAGGCCTTGGGAACGTAGTGCCGAGGAAGTCGACGCGGCCGCGGCTGCTGATTTGGAGAAATGGAAGGCGGACTGCAAGAAGAAAAGAGAGCCCGAGCCCAAGCCAGTATTTTCTGATGAGCAAAAGAAGTGGGCTAAGTCATTTTTGAGCACACCGTCCCAAGCCGCGAAGAATCTGCCTAACGACTATGCACGTGAACTTCGCAGGCAGGCACTCATGTTCAAGGAGAACAAAGAGCGGGAGAAGGCCGAAAGTAAAAAAAGCGGGAAACAAGTTGCCCAGCTCGGGGAACAAAGTAAACAATCGATTGCCCCGCTTATAGTGGAAGCCTTCTGTCCGGATGCCCCCGAGATCATACAAGCTGCGGCAGCACAGGGATTGACTGTAACGAGTGCCAGAGAACAAGCGGCCAACTTAGGTATTACTCTTCGTGAACTGTTAGGCCTTGATGAGGCGCCAGTGAAGGAGGTAGTAATTACATATGTCAAGAATGGGCCTCTCGTCGAGCCTGCGCAGGAAAAGGATCTACCTCCACAAATGAAAGGTCTGCTGAAATGGTACAAGGGTTACATAAAAAATAAAAACGCCAAAGAATATATTTATGCGGAAGTTAGACATGAGCATCACTTCAAACATTACTATGTACAAATTGAACTGAGTGAATTGTTCCAGCTTTTCAATCTGCGCGAGCTCGATAAATCTATCATCAGTTGCTACGTTCTGTAAGTGATTTATTAATTTCTACCCCATCTCGTTCATATTGCCTGCACTATATATATGTCCTAACTATATTGTTGTGTCCGCTATTATACATGCAGAATGAAGATTAAGGAATGCAGAGTAAGGAACATCCATGATGTTGGGTTCATTGACCCACACATCGTTAATGGACATGTGTTGGAGCGTTACCCCGCCGACGTGGAGGCAGACCTGTGGCAGTTTCTTACAAAGCAGGAACTCAAAAGTGATATTCTATTTCCTTACCATTTTGAGTGAGTGTTTCTGTCTTGAGCACATTCTCTTTTGTTTACTCCATGCATGGTATGTGGCCGGCTAATCGATGAGTTATGCATGACGTACTGTGCATGTATCGTGTCCGCAGGTTCCACTGGATTCTGCTAGTAATTAAAGTTAACACCTCAGAATGTCTCGTCCACGACTCTGTGAATATGGATCCAAAGCTTTGGGGCGGCATGAGAAGAATGCTGCAGAAGTAATTATTTTCATTCATTTGCGCTCTATATCGATCGGCCTATTTCGTTCATTTCCTAATATCAAGTAACTAATTAATAACTCTCTTGTTCATTTAATTTTCTTTGCCTCGTAGGGTTTGGAGACGGTTCGTAGATACAAAGGTCGGTGAATTCAAAAAAGAGCTAGAATTCAAAATGTTAAAGGCTAAGAATGCTGGGGATATTCAGCCACCGGAGACCAATCTATGTGGATACTATGTCTGTGAGATGATCCGGAGATACACCTCTGAGCGGGTTCCGAGTGATACCAATGCTCAGAGGAATAACCTCCGGTGGATGCTTAGTCCAGAAGCTCGCTTCCGACCACTTCAAGAGGAACTAGCTGGATGGTTCAGCAGGGAAGTCCTCCATCCTAAAGGAGAACACTATTACGAGGACGTAGAACTTTATATGCATTAAATCATGTATGGAAACTTGTTCAAAATTGTATATGGTCATCCGATGATATTGAATATATATTGTATATTCCTCTTGAATTCTTTTTGGTTCTAATTTCAAATTTATTTGAAATTGTACATTCATATGCATGTATGTAGTACCGTAGAATATATGAAACTCCTTCAAAATTAAAATAAAGCACAAAAGAAATAAAACAATACAAATTAAACAGAAAACAGGTTTAAGGGGGGGGGGGGGCTAAAACCCTAAACCTGCGGCGGCCTTTAGTCGCGGTTGGCCAGAAGAACCGCGACTAAAGGTCCTCCGCCCCGACGGCCACCTGGCGCCCACGTGGACGGGCCTTTAGTCGCGGTTCTTAAGCAACCGCGACTAAAGGGGGGGGCCTTTAGTCGCGCCCGTTCGGTCGCGGTTGCGCAACCGCGACTAATGGCAGTTGCGAACCGCGACCAAAGGCCCTTTTTCCACCAGTGAATTAAACTCCTTGACGTGTGCTTTGGTATATATAAACAATAAGAAACACCAAAATGTTAGCCCATGCAGGGGTTGATCACTAGTGTGCATAGTAGAATAACCTCACTAGCCTATTTTACAATGTTTGAAGAAAATTCTGCCTGCTATGTTGCAAAGGCTGGGAGGAGGATCCTTGCATTGTCGAAAACAATATTATTGTGAATTTCTGTTGTACGACGATAGGAACTTAAATACAAATCAGATATTTACAAGCTAGCTTTTGCATTTCATTCATGGTTACAATTGTAGTAATCTAGAAGTGTGCAATGGATTTAGAATCCACCAAATTACTATTGTGATTTCCTAGAGAAAGTCCACATTACTGAGCTGGTGTAGATGAATTTCTGGAGTTTGCATATAGAGATATACCAGCAAATACAATGGCTAATATCCTGCCTCTGTCACTTCTTGCATCATGTCAATGCATTGTGTGTTAACAGTTCATTTGTGTTTTTTTGTCTGTAGATTCAAAAGATAAATGGATGATTATATGGGTGCGTGCAAGTATACTGCAATTATGATGATGATGTTCCTTTTCATGATGATGATGATGGAGGCTTCTAGTTTTAGTTAAGTTGCAGGGAAGACGTTCTATTTGGATGATGTTCCTCGGTTAAGTTTTAGATAAGATGTATAGATGTTGATGGATGCTGTCAGTTTAAGTTTCGCTGTCAAGAAAATGTTTAGATTACGCGTCACATTTCAATGATGTTCCTCGTGTAATATCCACTATTGTAATCCGACAGTTTTATCAAATATATGATTTCTTCCTCTTGTGAGTATATTCTTTTGTTTTTTGTTCACTTGAAATACATAATTATTACCATTACATGGAGAGTTAATTTAATTGCTGGCTCTTGTGCATTAAGCACCAACATATATAAGCGTTGCGCAATGTGTTGAATTCTTGCAACGGTCTCTTTTACCAACGGCGGTATAAGCGTTGCACTATAGGCTAGCAACACTGGATAAGGCTACGCATCCCAAACCGTTGGTAAATGCACTAACAACGCATATATGGACTTTTAGATACGGAAAAATGCGTTGCTAAAGTGGGGGTCATGTTGTAGTGTCTCGTGTCCGTATGGGACTCTACTTGGCGTGGAAGGCAAGCTAGGCAATACGGATATGGATATCTCCTCCTTTGTAACCGACCTTGTGTAACCCTAACCCTCTCCGGTGTCTATATAAACCGAAGGTTTTAGTCCGTAGGACAACAATCACAACATACAATCATACCGTAGGCTAGCTTCTAGGGTTTAGCCTCTCTCATCTCGTGGTAGATCTACTCTTGTACTACCCATATCATCAATATGAATCAAGGAGGACGTAGGGTTTTACCTCCATCAAGAGGGCCCGAACCTGGGTAAAACATCGTGTCCCCTGCCTCCTGTTACCATCCAGCCTAGACGCACAGTTCGGGACCCCCTACCCGAGATCCGCCGGTTTTGACACCGACATTGGTGCTTTCAAGCCATCCGTAGCATGGGAAGGGGACACCAGTAGCAACAGTCCGGACCCGGCCAAAATACCCGATACCGAACTCTCTCACACAATCAGAGGCTCCGCCACCGAAATAACACAATCATCCCACGAAGTAATGGCCATTGTTGCCTCGTGGACAGAACCATTCCTGGCCTACCTAACTAGATAGGAACTTCCGGAGGACCAAAATGAGGCATGCTGCATAGTGCGGCGATCCAAGGCCTACAGGGTCCATGAGGGAGAATTGTACAAAAAAAGCACTACCGGAGTCCTTCAAAGGTGCATCTCCGAAGAGGAAGGGCGGAACCTTTTGGCAGAAATTCATGCCGGACTTGGCGGTCATCACGCCGCAGCCCGGGCTCTTATAAGCAAGGCCTTCCGTAAAGGATTTTGTTGGCCAACGGCCCGTGCAGATGCACAGGACTTGGTCCAACGTTGCGCCGGTTGCCGGCTCTTTGCAAATCAAAGCCACATGCCACCCACCGCCCTCCGAACAATCCCCATTACATGGCCCTTTGTGGTCTGGGGGCTTAACATGGTTGGACCCCTTAAAGGGGGAACCCACAAGAAAAAATACTTATTGGTCATGGTGGAAAAATTCATCAAATGGGTAGAGGCTAAACCGGTTAAAACAGTTGAATCCGGACCGGTGATAGATTTCATATCCGGGGTCGTACACCGTTACGGCGTCCCCCACAGCATCATCACTGATAATGGCACGAACTTCACGGTCGACGAGGTAAAACTCTGGTGCAGCAAAATGGGCATCAAGCTCGATTATGCTTCAGTCTATCACCCACAAACCAACGGTCAGGTCGAACGAGAAAATGATCTTATAATGAGCGGCATTAAACCCAGATTAGTGCGCTCCTTAACGGAGTCTGACACGCACTGGGTAGAGGAGCTCGACTCCGTACTCTGGGGGCTACGGACCACGTCGAATCATAGTACCGGATATACACCGTTTTTTATGGTGTACGGCGCAGAGGCAGTCCTTCCCTGTGACATAATTCATGACTCACCTCGAGTGCGCATGTACGAAGAAAGAGAAGCCGAGCTCGATCAGCAGGACAGTCTGGACACCTTGGAGGAGGAGCGCGATGTAGACAAAGCCCGTTCCGCATTTTACCAACAATAGGCTCGCAGATACCAAAGCAGAGAAGTATGGGCCAAAGCTTATAACGTTGGCGAACTAGTTCTACGACTACCAGATAAGAAAAAGAACAAGCTCGAGCCCAAATGGGAAGGTACCTTCATTATCGACCAAGTTCTGACCGGTGGAGCATACCGACTTCGGGATGCATCGACTAGTCGACTCGAGCCGAACCCATGGAACGCAGCCAGGCTCCGAATATTCTACGCCTAGCACCGGACTTTATGTTAGTCCCCTCCCTTTGTCCATTTTCTGCATATGCATCATCTGTCCTGTTTCCCTTTCTTTCTTTTATTTCTCTAGGCCTTCAAGGGCCACCTTGCGCCTCACTCATACGTAACAGATGCGCTATCCGCACTCTTCATACCTAGGGGCTTCTTTCACAGAAGCTTAAGTTAGTTACCTGGGCCTTACGCCCAACACATGTGTTATACTTCCGCATCTACCTTTTTTCACCATTATATGCATCTATATGACTTAAGTTTTGGCCAAACTGGGTTGCCTGGCTCTTGTATTTATGCCCTACGTTCCCGTTAATTCGGCTAGGGCATAAGGGGAGCACCTCTGCGATTGTTACCGCCGGGTCAGCCGGACGTGTTGTTGGGGAACGTAGGAGAATTTTAAAATTTTCTACACATCACAAAGATCAATCTATGGAGTCATCTAGCAACGAGGGAGAGAGGAGTGCATCTACATACCCTTGTAGATCGCGCGCGGAAGCGTTCAAGAGAACGGGGTCGATGGAGTCGTACTCGACGTGATTCAAATCATCGATGACCTAGTGGCGAACGGACAACACCTCCGCGTTCAACACATGTATGGTTGGTAAGACGTCTCCTCCAACTTGATCCAGCAAGGGGGAAGGAGAGGTTGATGAAGATCCAGCAGCATGACGACATGGTGGTGGAAGCAACGGTGATCTCGGCAGGGCTTCGCCAAGCACAGGGAGAAGGAGGAGTGTCACGGGAGGGAGACGGAGAGGCCAGGGGCTAGGGTGCGACTGCCCTCCCTCCCCCTGCTATTTATAGGACCCCTAGGGGGGGCTCCGGACCTAGGAGATGCCATCTCCAAGGGGGAGCGGCGGCCAAGGGGGTGGCTTGCCCCCCAAGGCAAGTGGGGCGCCCCCCCACCCCTAGGGTTTCCAACCCTAGGCGCAGGAGGAGGCCCATGGGGGGCGCACCAGCCCACTAGGGGCTGGTTCCCCTCCCACTTCAGCCCATGGGGCCCTCCGGGATAGGTGGCCCCACCTGGTGGACCCCCGGGACCCTTCCGGTGGTCCCGGTACAATACCGATTACCCCCAAAACCATCCCGATGGCTGAAACTTGACTTCCTATATATAAATCTTTACCTTCGGACCATTCCGGAACTCCCCGTGACGTCCGGGACTCCGAACAACTTTCGGGTTACCGTATACTAATATCTCAACAACCCTAGCGTCACCGAACCTTAAGTGTGTAGACCCTACGGGTTCGGGAGACACACAGACATGACCGAGACGACTCTCCGGTCAATAACCAACAGTGGGATCTGGATACCCATGTTGGCTCCCACATGCTCCTCGATGATCTCATAGGATGAACCACGATGTCGAGGATTCAATCAATCCGTATACAATTCCCTTTGTCAATTGGTACGTTACTTGCCCGAGACTCGATCGTCAGTATCCCAATACCTCGTTCAATCTCGTTACCGGCAAGTTACTTTACTCGTGCCGTAATGCATGATCCCGTGATCAACCACTTGGTCACATTGAGCTCATTATGACGATGCATTACCGAGTGGGCCCAGAGATACCTCTCCGTCATACGGAGTGACAAATCCCAATCTCGATTCGTGCCAACCCAACAGACACTTTTGGAGATACCTGTAGTGTACCTTTATAGTCACCCAGTTACGTTGTGACGTTTGGCACACCCAAAGCACTCCTACGGTATCCGGGAGTTGCACAATCTCATGGTCTAAGGAAATGATACTTGACATTCGGAAAAGCTACAGCAAACAAACTACACGATCTTTGAGCTATGCTTATGATTGGGTCTCGTCCATAGTCAGGAAACCATGACTATCTTTTGATCAACGAGCTAGTCAACTAGAGGCTCACTAGGGACGTGTTGTGGTCTATGTATTCACACATGTATAATGATTTCCGGATAACACAATTATAGCATGAACAATAGACAATTATCATGAACAAAGAAATATAATAATAACCATTTTATTATTGCCTCTAGGGCATATTTCCAACAGTCTCCCACTTGCACTAGAGTCAATAGTCTAGTTACATTGTGATGAATCGAACACCCATGCAGTTCTGGTGTTGATCATGTTTTGCTCTAGGGAGAGGTTTAGTCAACGGATCTGCCACATTCAGGTCCATATGTACTTTACAAATCTCTATGTCTCCATTTTGAACACTTTCACGAATGGAGTTGAAGCGACGCTTGATATGCCTGGTCTTCCTGTGAAACCTGGGCTCCTTGGCAAGGGCAATAGCTCCAGTGTTGTCACAGAAGAGAGTCATCGGGCCCGACGCATTAGGTATGACTCCTAGGTCGGTAATGAACTCCTTCACCCAGATTGCCTCTTGTGCTGCCTCCGAGGCTGCCATGTACTCCGCTTCACATGTAGATCCCGCCACAACGCTTTGCTTGCAACTGCACCAGCTTACTGCCCCACCATTCAAAATATACACGTATCCAGTTTGTGACTTAGAGTCATCCAGATCTGTGTGGAAGCTAGCATCGATGTAACCCTTTACGACGAGCTCTTCGTCACCTCCATAAACGAGAAACATATCCTTAGTCCTCTTCAGGTACTTCAGGATATTCTTGACCGCTGTCCAGTGTTCCATGCCGGGATTACTTTGGTACCTTCCTACCAAACTTACGGCAAGGTGTACATGAGGTATGGTACACATCATAGCATACATGATAGACCCTATGGCCGAGGCATAGGGGACGACACTCATCTTTTCTCTATCTTCTGCTGTGGTCGGGCATTGAGTCGTGCTCAATCTCATACCTTGCAATACAGGCAAGAACCCCTTCTTTGACTGATCCATTTTGAACTTCTTCAATATCTTGTCAAGGTACGTACTCTGTGAAAGACCAATGAGGCGTCTCGATCTATCTCTATAGATCTTGATGCCCAATATATAAGCAGCTTCTCCAAGATCCTTCATTGAAAAAACTTGTTCAAGTAGGCCTTTATGCTTTCCAGGAATTCTATATCATTTCCCATCAACAGTATGTCATCCACATACAATATGAGAAATGCTACAGAGCTCCCACTCACTTTCTTGTAAATGCATGCTTCTCCATAAGTCTGCGTAAACCCAAACGCTTTGATCATCTCATCAAAACGAATGTTCCAACTCCGAGATGCTTGCACCAGCCCATAAATCGAGCGTTGGAGCTTGCACACCTTGTCAGCATTCTTAGGATCGACAAAACCTTCCGGCTGCATCATATACAATTCTTCCTTAAGGAAACCATTAAGGAATGCCGTTTTGACGTCCATTTGCCATATCTCATAATCATAGAATGCGGCAATTGCTAACATGATCCGGACGGACTTCAGCTTCGCTACGGGTGAAAAAGTCTCATCATAGTCAACCCCTTGAACTTGTCGATAACCCTTAGCGACAAGCCGAGCTTTATAGATGGTTACATTACCATCCGCGTCTGTCTTCTTCTTAAAGATCCATTTATTTTCTATGGCTCGCCGATCATTGGGCAAGTCGGTCAAAGTCCATACTTTGTTTTCATACATGGATCCTATCTCGGATTTCATGGCTTTCAGCCATTTGTCGGAATCCGGGCCCGCCATCGCTTCTTCATAGTTCGAAGGTTCACCGTTGTCTAATAACATGATTTCCAAGACAGGGTTGCCGTACCACTCTGGTGTGGAACGTGTTCTTGTGGACCTACGAAGTTCAGTAGCAACTTGATCTGAAGTTTCATGATCATCATCATTAACTTCCTCTCTAGTCAGTGCAGGTACCTCAGGAACATTTTCTTGAGTTGCGCCACTTACCGGTTCAAGAGGTAATACTTCATCAAGTTCTACTTTCCTCCCACTTATTTCTTTCGAGAGAAACTCTTTCTCTAGAAAGGATCCATTCTTGGAAACAAAGATCTTGCCTTCGAATCTGAGGTAGAAGGTATACCCAATAGTTTCTTTAGGGTATCCTATGAAGACGCATTTTTCCGATTTGGGTTCGAGCTTTTCAGGTTGGAGTTTCTTGACATAAGCATCGCATCCCCAAACTTTTAGAAATGACAGGTTAGGTTTCTTCCCAAACCATAATTCATACGGTGTCGTCTCAACAGATTTCGACGGAGCCCTATTTAAAGTGAATGCGGCAGTCTCTAAAGCATAGCCCCAAAATGATAGTGGTAGATCGGTAAGAGACATCATAGATCGCACCATATCCAATAGAGTGCGATTACAACGTTCGGACACACCATTACGCTGAGGTGTTCTAGGTGGCGTGAGTTGTGAAACTATTCCACATTTTCTTAAGTGTGCGCCAAATTCGTGACTCAAGTACTCTCCCCCATGATCTGATCGCAAGAACATGATTTTCCTGTCACGTTGATTCTCAACCTCACTCTAAAATTCCTTGAACTTTTCAAAGGTCTCAGACTTGTGTTTCATTAAGTAGACATACCCATATCTATTCAAGTCATCAGTGAGGGTGAGAACATAACGATAGCCACCGCGAGCCTCAACACTCATTGGACCGCACACATCAGTATGTATGATTTCCAATAAGTTGGTTGCTCGCTCCATTGTTCCTGAGAACGGAATCTTGGTCATTTTACCCATGAGGCATGGTTCACACGTGTCAAATGATTCGTAATCAAGAGACTCCAAAAGTCCATCTGCATGGAGCTTCTTCATGCGTTTGACACCTATGTGACCAAGGCGGCAGTGCCACAAGTATGTGGGACTATCATTATCAACCTTACATTTTTGGTATTCACACTATGAATATGTGTAACATTATGCTCGAGATTCATTAAGAATAAACCATTCACCAACGGAGCATGACCATAAAACATATCTCTCATATAAATAGAACAACCATTATTCTCGGATTTAAATGAGTAGCCATCTCGAATTAAACGAGATCCTGATACAATGTTCATGCTCAAAGCTGGCACTAAATAACAATTATTGAGGTTTAAAACTAATCCCGTAGGTAAATGTAGAGGTAGCGTGCCGACGGCGATCACATCGACCTTGAAACCATCCCCGACGCGCATCGTCACCTCGTCCTTCGCCAGTCTCCGCTTATTCCGCAGCTCCTGCTTTGAGTTACAAATGTGAGCAACCGCACCGGTATCAAAAACCCAAGAGCTACTACGAGTACTGGTAAGGTACACATCAATTACATGTATATCACATATACCTTTAGTGTTGCCGGCCTTCTTGTCCGCTAAGTATTTGGGGCAGTTCCGCTTCCAGTGACCACTTCCCTTGCAATAAAAACACTCAGTCTCGGGTTTGGGTCCATTCTCTGGCTTCTTCCCGGCAGCTTGCTTACCGGGCGCGGCAACTCCCTTGCCGTCCTTCTTGAAGTTCTTCTTACCCTTGCCTTTCTTGAACTTAGTGGTTTTATTCACCATCAACACTTGATGTTCCTTTTTGATTTCCACCTCCACTGATTTCAGCATTGAATATACCTCAGGAATGGTCTTTTCCATCCCCTGCATATTGAAGTTCATCACAAAGCACTTGTAGCTCGGTGGAAGCGACTGAAGGATTTTGTCAATGACCTCGTCATCCGGGAGATTAACTCCCAGCTGAGTCAAGCGGTTATGCAACCCAGACATTTTGAGTATGTGCTCACTGACAGAACTATTTTCCTCCATCTTACAGCTGAAGAACTTGTCGGAGACTTCATATCTCTCGACCCGGGCATGAGCTTGGAAAACAATTTTTCAGCTCTTCGAACATCTCATATGCTCCGTGTCTCTCAAAATGCTTTTGGAGCCCCGGTTCTAAGCTGTAAAGCATGCCGCACTGAACGAGGGAGTAATCATCAGCACGTGACTGCCAAGCGTTCATAACGTCTTGGTTCTCTGAGATGGGTGCGTCACCTAGCGGTGCTTCTAGGACATAATCTTTCTTGGCGGCTATGAGGATGATCCTCAGGTTCCGGACCCAGTCCGTATAGTTGCTGCCATCATCTTTCAGCTTGGTTTTCCATAGGAATGCATTGAAGTTGAGGACAACGTGGGCCATTTGATCTACAAGACATATTGTAAAGATTTTAGACTAAGTTCATGGTAATTAAGTTCATCTAATAAAATTACTCAATGAACTCCCACTCAGATAGACATCCCTCCAGTCATCTAAGTGAAACATGATCCGAGTTAACTAGCCTATGTCCGATCATCACGTGAGACGGACTAGTCAACATCGGTGAACATCTTCATGTTGATCGTATCTTCTATACGACTCATGTCTGTACATGCTAGGCTCGTCAAGTCAACCTAAGTGTATTGCGTGTGTAAATCTGGCTTACACCCGTTGTATTCGAACGTTAGAATCTATCACACCCGATCATCACATGGTGCTTCGAAACAACGAACCTTCGCAACGGTGCACAGTTAGGTGGAACACTTTCTTGAAATTATTACGAGGGATCATCTTATTTAAGCTACCGTCGTTCTAAGCAAATAAGATGTAAAACATGATAAACATCACATGCAATCAAATAGTGGCATGATATGGCCAATATCATTTGCTCCTTTTGATCTCCATCTTTGGGGCTCCATGATCATCGTAGTCACCGGCATGACACCATCTTTGGGGCTCCATGATCAAATAGTGTCTTCTTGAAGTTGCCTCGTCATCTATTACTTCTCCTACTATGGCTAACGCTTTAGCAATAAAGTAAAGTAATTACATGACGTTTATGTTGACATGCAGGTCATAAATAAATAAAGACAACTCCTATGGCTCCTGCCGGTTGTCATACTCATCGACATGCAAGTCATGATTCCTATTACAAGAACATGATCAATTTAATACATCACATATATCATTCATCACATCCTTTTGGCCATATCACATCACACGGCACATGCTGCAAAAACAAGTTAGACGTCCTCTAATTGTTGTTGCAAGTTTTTACGTGATATGCACACGGCACATCACATCCTTTCTAGCAACAACGTTTCTTACCTACGCCAAAACCACAACATGATATGCCAATTTCTATTTACCCTTCATAAGGACCCTTTTCATCGAATCCGATTCGACTAAAGTGGGAGAGACCGACACCCGCCAGCCACCTTATGCAACTAGTGCATGTCAATCGGTGGAACCAGTCTCACGTAAGCGTACGTGTAAGGTCGATCCGGGCCGCTTCATCCCACGATGCCGCCGAATCAAGATAAGACTAGTAACGGCAAGCAAATTGACAATATCGACGCCCATAACTGCTTTGTGTTCTACTCGTGCATAGAAACTACACATAGACTTAGCTCATGATGCCACTATTGGGGAACGTAGCAGAATTTTAAAATTTTCTATGCATCACCAAGATCAATCTATGGAGTCATCTAGCAACGAGGGAGAGAGGAGTGCATCTACATACCCTTGTAGATCGCGCGCGGAAGCGTTCAAGAGAACGGGGTTGATGGAGTCGTACTCGTCGTGATCCAAATCACCGATGACCTAGCACCGAACGGACGGCACCTCCGCGTTCAACACATGTACGGTTGGGAAGACGTCTCCTCCAACTTGATCCAGCAAGGGGGAAGGAGAGGTTGATGAAGATCCAGCAGCACGACGGCGTGGTGGTGGAAGCAACGGTGATCTCGGCAGGGCTTCGCCAAGCACAGGGAGAAGGAGGAGTGTCACGGGAGGGAGACGGAGAGGCCAGGGGCTAGGGTGCGACTGCCCTCCCTCCCCCTGCTATTTATAGGACCCCTAGGGGGGGCTCCGGACCTAGGAGATGCCATCTCCAAGGGGGAGCGGCGGCCAAGGGGGTGGCTTGCCCCCCAAGGCAAGTGGGGCGCCCCTCCACCCCTAGGGTTTCCAACCCTAGGCGCAGGAGGAGGCCCATGGGGGGCGCACCAGCCCACTAGGGGCTGGTTCCCCTCCCACTTCAGCCCATGGGGCCCTCCGGGATAGGTGGCCCCACCCGGTGGACCCCCGGGACCCTTCCGGTGGTCCCGGTACAATACCGATTACTCCGAAACCATCCCGATGGCTGAAACTTGACTTCCTATATATAAATATTTACCTCCGGACCATTCCGGAACTCCTCATGACGTCCGGGATCTCATCCGGGACTCCGAACAACTTTCGGGTTACCGTATACTAATATCTCAACAACCCTAGCGTCACCGAACCTTAAGTGTGTAGACCCTACGGGTTCGGGAGACACGCAGACATGACCGAGACGACTCTCCGGTCAATAACCAACAGCGGAATCTGGATACCCATGTTGGCTGCCACATGCTCCTCGATGATCTTATCGGATGAACCACGATGTCGAGGATTCAATCAATCCGTATACAATTCCCTTTGTCAATCGGTACGTTACTTGCCCGAGACTCGATCGTCGGTATCCCAATACCTCGTTCAATCTCGTTACTGGCAAGTCACTTTAATCGTGCCGTAATGCATGATCCCATGATCAACCAGTTGGTCACATTGAGCTCATTATGATGATGCATTACCGATTGGGCCCAGCGATACCTCTCCGTCATACGGAGTGACAAATCCCAGTCTCGATTCGTGCCAACCCAACAGACACTTTCGGAGATACCTGTAGTGTACCTTTATAGTCACCCAGTTACGTTGTGACGTTTGGCACACCCAAAGAACTCCTACGGTATCCGGGAGTTGCACAATCTCATGGTCTAAGGAAATGATACTTGACATTCGGAAAAGCTACAGCAAACGAATTACACGATCTTTGAGCTATGCTTAGGATTGGGTCTCGTCCATCACATCATTCTCCTAATGATGTGATCTCATTATCAAAGACATCCAATGTCCATAGTCAGGAAACCATGACTATCTTTTGATCAACGAGCTAGTCAACTAGAGGCTCACTAGGGACGTGTTGTGGTCTATGTATTCACACATGTATTACGATTTCCGGATAACACAATTATAGCATGAACAATAGACAATTATCATGAACAAAGAAATATAATAATAACCATTTTATTATTGCCTCTAGGGCATATTTCCAACACGTGTACCTCAGACTGGGTGAAGCCGAAAGCTAGCGTTCTTAAGGGAATATTCGGTCGGTGAACAAAACATGACTTTTATTATCCATATCTGCCCCTAGATGATTTTTCTGCGCTTCTTATCACAGTCCAGACATGCACTTTAGGGCATGCTTACCCAGGGAAAGGAACCCTTAACGGAACTATTCTCTCTGGAAGATGTTTCTTACTACCCATGTAATATAACATAACTAGTTGGGCACTTGTCTGATAAAGCACTAATGACCCCTACGCCTGGTCTGCATGCATGCCCCGGTTCTTACATAACCGAGAGGGTATTCGGATACACTCCGGACTGTCGGGTCCCGAGGTTGAAGCGAAAAGGTCCGCCACGACAAACGATCTACAATCTGGCTAGAAGGCATTATACATGTCACTTTAAAATTACATAGTCAATTCGACTGGTTGAATTCCTCTTCAATACCATCCAACAGGCTGTCTAGTCTACAGTCCTGTTGGGAATACTTTGCGGCCAATTCTACTTGGTCGTACACTAAGCTTACAGGGATCTCCTTCCCATCGGGCCCCACAGGTCTGACTTCGGCCATGTGGTTCGGGTTAGCCTTCGTGTAACGTGTCTTCACCATCGCCCAGGCTTCCCTGGCGCCCTGACGGCAGGCCGATATCTTCCATAATCGGAAGCGCCGCCGCGCTCCCTTTAGCTTTTCTGCAAGCTCTCCAAGGCCTTCGGGTACGGAGACGGATGGCCACAAGGCCTGGGCGATGCCTTGCATCACCTGCCGAACTCGTCCGTGCAGCTGTGAGAGCTCGGGAAGAAGGTCACCCATTGAACCGGGCATTTCCTCGGCAGGACGACCTGTTAACATACCTACAGACATAACTCTGTCAGCCAGCTTCCTCGCCGAAGTTTTTTTTTCAAAGTTCGTTCAAGCACTTACTAAATATGTCGCGTCGAAGCCGCCGATTTTCCTTAACAGAGTGTGACAGTTGGGTGCGAACATCTTGTAGTTCCACGCCCAGCTTGGTGTTGGCATCTTGGAGATCATTTTTCTCCTGCCTCACCCTCGTAAGCACGTTCTCACTGGCCTTTAACTGGCGTTGGAGCTGTTGCTTATCCGGATTTACTCCAGCATCATCTGCAAATTTATCGTCTGATCTGCATACATGCCGCATTCTATATGATACTTATCATTTGAAGGATATGTTACCAGTGGGGGTCTCTTTGGGCTCCCCTGCTGCGGCCAGTGCGGCCTGAAGTTGGGCTTTGCACTCCTCCAGCTCCTGGGACAGTTGAGTATTCTTTTCTGTAAGAACCTGCATAAACAAATGATCCTTAAATCAGTTATCCTAACTATTTCAAGTCCCAGAGGCTACTGATATATATAATCACCAAATTTTCTCACCCGTATGTCTTTTACATACTGCTCCGTGGCTCTGGCTAGACCATTTTGAGCGGCAGGGAGGTGCGCGTCTCCCGAGTTGAAGGCATCCAATGCCTCTTGGGAGAAACAAGCATCACGAAGAACAGTTCGGCGACGCCTGTGTTTCATGGCACTTTCCACCTCGGAATGGGTGGCGGACAGTTTATCTGCATCCTCTGTCGGAGGAGCACCCGGCGCACGCCTTGTGTTCGTTCCCGCCTCCGAATCCGGCCTTGGAGCCTGGCTTGTGGAGGCGCGATTGGCAGCCTCTCCGTGTATAGTCTGGCGAGCGCTCTTTTTCCTGAAAAAAAGGCATGGGCGTTAATATGCCTCTGAGAATAATATCTTGCAATAAGGACGACGCGCCATACCGCTGCGCCAGTGTCTCAATCCGGACTGCGGGTCTTTTCAGCCTGCTTAACCTCGTGGCCCTTTGTTGGCCAGTCGCCGCATGCTCAGCCTTCGGCCACGAGGACCTCCCCTGCAAAACACGGCTGTTATACGGCAATCAAAAAAGTGCAAGGACGTATCCCTTTTTAAGAACTGGGACTTCGGTCTCAGTCACCTGTGAGGCTGGAACTAGCCCAGGGTAATCGGCCGTGATGGCCACCAAGGCGTTGTCATTACTCCATTGGTAAAATACCCCATCGATCAGCTCCACAGATATGTCCGGATCCTCCTGGGAGGCCGGGTCAAGGGACCGTCCAGGGTCCTCGGGCTGTGGAGGAGGACTGTTTATCTCCTTTACAGCCTGGCGCAGCTCCTGCGATGAAATCACTAGAATGAATACTTAACTACGGGAATATGAAATGGATGGGCGATAAAAAGTCTCTGCTTACCCAGCTCGGAGGATTGTACATAGAAAATCCGCCCTGCGGGTTGACACAAAGGAATTCCTCCTCTTCTCCCTTATACAAAGTGGATAAGATCTTTATTAGATCAGCAACCGATCCCGGCCCTTTGCGGCTGTGGCGGGTGGCGTCATCCTCCCCGTTTAAATCCCACATGGGGTGGCCTCTATACTGAAGCGGCTGCACCCGTCGCATGATGCACATGGCCATGACCTCGATCATGGTCAATCCGGATCGAGTTAAAAAACTTATCCGGCTCATCAGGTAAAGAATGTCCCTGTCATCTTCCTCCAGAGAGCTCCGTGGATGCCAGCTCCGGCGCTTCTTCAAAGGGGCATTGTCAAACTGCGGAAGGCCGATCCGAATAGGATCTGGGAGGGGGACGTCTTCTATATAAAACCATTCTGAAGTCCAGTCTTCGGACGTCTTCTTTGGTGTCCCGGATAGGTATCCGGTCCCGGCAATACGCCACACTTCGGCTCCGCCCACTTGATATATTGACCCCTTCTGAGAACGGGGCACAAGGCAGAACAACTTCTTCCACTGAGCGAAATGAGCCTCACAGCCCAAAAACAACTCACAGAGGGCTACGGATCCCGCGATATGCAGCAGGGAGGCAGGCGTAAGGTTGTGCAACTGGAGGCCGTAGAACTCCAGGAGCCCCCGGAGAAACGGATGAATTGGGAATCCGAGCCCTCTTACTAAATAAGGGACAAGGCATACCCTCTCTCCCTTCGAGGCATTGGGAAGGCTCTCCGCTTGCTATCCGCCATTATAGGTGGCAAGCCCGGCTCGAACCGGGACCAGGTACGCTGGGGGAAGAAATCCCTTGGACTGAAGCATCACGAATTTGCTGTGCGGGATGGAACATCTCTCCCAATCTTCAGGCTTGGAGCTAGGGGTGCGCTCCGATGAAGGCTCACCGAGGGAGGATGGTGTGATTTGGATCTGTATCCTCGTCTTTTTAAATAGGCGGCTCATTCACACAGCTAGGGCGGTAAATGTGAAAACACCCTGGCTCTTCGCATTCGCTTGACACGTGGAAAGTGGCCATTATTGGGCGTGGAAGCCAAGGAGCACAAACATTCACAAGAAACTGGACATTATTTCGACAGGTACACATAATTTGGAGAGGAACCCGCCTTGCAATGCGGAAGACAATATTGTGCCGGACTCATCGTCATTGAAGCCTGGTTCGGGGGCTACTGAGGGAGTCCTGGATTAGGGGGTCTCCGGACAGCCGGACTATCTCCATTGGCCGGACTGTTAGACTATGAAGATACAAGATTGAAGACTTCGTCTCGTGTCCGGATGGGACTCTACTTGGCGTGGAAGGCAAGCTAGGCAACACGGATATGGATATATCCTCCTTTGTAACCGACCTTGTGTAACCCTAACCCTCTCCGGTGTCTATATAAACCGAAGGGTTTTAGTCCGTAGGACAACAATCAGAACATACAATCATACCGTAGGCTAGCTTCTAGGGTTTAGCCTCTCTGATCTCGTGGTAGATCTACTCTTGTACTACCCATATCATCAATATTAATCAAGCAAGACGTAGGGTTTTACCTCCATCAAGAGGGCCCGAACCTGGGTAAAACATCATGTCCCCTGCCTCCTGTTACCATCCAGCCTAGACGCACAGTTCAGGACCCCCTACCCGAGATCCGCCAGTTTTGACACCGACAGCTACTAAAAAAGATCATTACCCCTTACCTTTTATTGATCAAATGCTAGAAAGATTATCCAAACATGGGCATTTTTGCTTTCTAGATGCTTATTCTGGTTTCTCTCAAATACCTATGTCAGCTGATGACCAATCTAAGACCACTTTTACTTGCTCGTTCGGTACTTTTGCTTATAGACGTATGCCTTTTGGTTTATGTAATGCACCTGCTACCTTCCAAAGATGCATGATGGCTATATTCTCTGACTTTTGTGAAAAGATTTGTGAGGTTTTCTTGGACGATTTCTCCATCTATGGATCCTCTTTTGATGATTGCTTAAGCAACCTTGATCGAGTTTTGCAGAGATGCGAAGAAACTAACCTTGTCTTGAATTGGGAGAAGTGCCACTTTATGGTTAATGAAGGTATTGTCTTGGGGCACAAAGTTTCTGAAAGAGGTATTGAAGTTGATAAAGCTAAGGTTGATGCTATTGAAAAGATGCCATGTCCCAAGGACATCAAAGGTATAAGAAGTTTACTTGGTCATGCCGGTTTTTATAGGAGGTTCATTAAGGACTTCTCAAAAATTTCTCGGCCTTTGACTAATTTATTACAAAAAGATATACCATTTGTTTTTATGATGATTGCGTAGAAGCATTTGAAATACTTAAGAAAGCATTGATCTCTGCACCTATTGTTCAGCCACCTGATTGGAATTTACCCTTTGAAATTATGTGTGATGCTAGTGATTATGTTGTAGGTGCTGTTCTAGGGCAAAGAGTTGATAAGAAATTAAATGTTATTCAATATGCTAGTAAAACTTTAGACAATGCTCAGAGAAATTATGCTACTACTGAAAAAGAATTTTTGGCAGTTGTATTCGCTTGTAATAAGTTCTCACCTTATATTGTTGATTCTAAAGTAACTATTCACACGGATCATGCTGCTATTAAATATCTTATGGAAAAGAAAGATGCTAAACCTAGACTTATTAGATGGGTTCTCTTGCTACAAGAATTTGATTTGCATATTATTGATAGAAAGGGAGCTGAGAACCCCGTTGCAGACAACTTGTCTAGGCTAGAGAATGTTCTTGATGACTCACTACCTATTGATGATAGCTTCCCTAATGAACAATTAAATGTCATAAATGATTCTCGTACTGCTCCATGGTATGCTTATTATGCTAATTATATTGTTGCTAAATTTATACCACCTAGTTTCACATACCAGCAAAAGAAAAAGTTCTTCTATGATTTGAGACATTACTTTTGGAATGACCCACATCTTTATAAAGAAGGAGTAGATGGTGTTATTAGACGTTGTGTACCTGACCATGAACAGTAACAGATCCTATGCAAGTGTCACTCTGAACCTTATGGAGGACACCACGCTGGAGATAGAACTGCACATAAGGTATTGCAATCCGGTTTTTATTGGCCTACTCTCTTCAAGGATGCCCGTAAGTTTGTTGTATCTTGTGATGAATGTCAAAGAATTGGTAATATTAGTAGACGTCAAGAAATGCCTATGGATTATTCACTTATTATTGAACCATTTGATGTTTGGGGCTTTGATTATATGGGACCTTTTCCTGCCTCTAATGGATATACACATGTTTTAGTTGTTGTTGATTACGTTACTAAGTGGGTACAAGCTATTCCAACTAGTAGTGTTGATCATAACACCTCTATTAAGATGCTTAAAGAAGTTATTTTTTCGAGGTTTGGAGTCCCTAGATATTTAATGACTGATGGTGGTTCACATTTTATTCATGGTGCTTTCCATAAAATGCTTACTAAATATGATGTTAATCATAGAATTGCTTCTCCTTATCACCCACAGTCGAGTGGTCAAGTAGAATTGAGCAACAGAGAGCTCAAATTAATTTTGCAAAAGGCTGTTAATAGATCTAGAAAGAATTGGTCCAAGAAACTTGATGATGCATTATGGGCCTATAGAACTACATATAAAATTCCTATGGGTATGTCTCCGTATAAAATGGTTTATGGAAAAGCATGTCACTTACCTCTCGAACTATAACATAAGGCTTATTGGGCTATTAAAGAGCTCAATTATGATTTCAAACTTGCCAGTGAGAAAAGGTTATTTGACATTAGCTCACTCGATGAATGGAGAACCCAAGCCTATGAAAATGCCAAATTGTTTAAAGAAAAGGTTAGAAGATGGCATGACAAAAGGATACAAAAGCGTGAGTTTAATGTAGGTGATTATGTATTTCTATACAACTCTCGTTTAAGATTTTTTGCAGGAAAGCTTCTCTCTAAATGGGAAGTCCCTTACGTTATCGAGGAGGTCTATCGTTCCGGTGCCATAAAAATCAACAACTTCAAAGGCACAAATCCGAAGGTGGTGAATGGTCAAAGAATCAAACATTATATCTCAGGTAATCCTATAAATGTTGAAACCAATGTTATTGAAACCGTATCCCCGGAGGATTACATAGAGGACACTTTCCGGAACGTTTCAGACTCCGAAAAGGAATAAGTATGTGGTACGGTAAGTAAACCGACTCCAAAACAGTTCTAATGGCAATTTTTCTCCATTTTGGAATATTTAGAAAAATAAAAAAATAAGAAGCAGTCCGGGAAGGACACGGGGGCTCCACGAGGGTGGAGGGCGCGCCCTACCCCCCTGGGCGCGCCCCCTACCTCGTGGGCACCTCGTGCGCTCTCCAGACTCCGTTTTCTTGCACGTTACGTATTTTGGTCGTTAAAAATTCATTATATAATCTCCCGAAGGTTTTGACCATAGTATCATGCAAAAATCTCATGTTCTTGTTTCGAGTTGTTTCTGCTGCAGATTAGATCAATATGTCATCCCAGGATTCGGAAGGAGAAAGCTATGTGGCTGATTATCTTGTAGATCCTATGGTCTATGGGGAAGTGGAGCATTGTGGTTGGACTACGGAAGAAGAAGAGGACTATGAACCCAGGGGAAAGGAGGAGACGAGTTCAGATGAAGATGAAGTCCCATTACCTCAACTTGGGGACATGCATGTGGTGTTCAAAAAGTCAAGCCTCCCTGATAGAGGAAAGAAACCTAAGATCAAGTTTATCCCTTTTCGCATCTTGCAGGAAAACAAACAGGAATTATGCAAGAAGATATTAAGCCTTGAGCACGAGATCGATGACCCGAGGGATCAAAATTCTGTCCTCAAGCGCAAATTAAGGAAGAAGCCTACATCATCAACAACTCCACCTCCTTCACCGGCAAAAGAGATATAATCACATGGGTATGGGCACCCCCCTTGGCAACTACCAAGCTTGGGGGAGTGCCCAGGAATCGTATCACCATCACTTTTATTTTTACCGCTTTTCTTAGTTCAATCTTTTTGATAATATTTTGATCTAGTAGAATAAAAGTTCTTAGTATGATCTAGTTGTGAGTTTTGCTTTATGATCCTTCTATGTAATCGAGTTCGTGAGCTATATATAATAAGATTAGTGTTGAGTCAAGGGCTTGATTATTTTGCCATAATCTTGAGTGAATAAAATAAAAGAGAAAGAATAAAAAGAAATAAAAGAGATCATATGGATCTTATGGAGAGTAATGAGCTCACATATAAAGAGTACGATGATTAAAAGTTGTTGAGAGTCGACAAACATAGTTTTGGTCATCGTTGCAATTAATAAGAAGTAATAAAGAAACAGAGGTCTTCACATATAAATACACTATCTTGGACATCTTTTATGATTGTGAGCACTCATTAAAATATGACATGCTAAAGGGTTGACGTTGGACAAGGAAGACAACATAATGGGTTATTTTTTCTTACATCTGAGATAAATTATATTGTCATGGATCATCCAACATGATTGAGCTTGCCTTTCCCCCTCATGCTAGCCAAATTCTTTGCACCAAGTAAAGATACTACTTGTGCTTCCAAACACCCTTAAACCAGTTTTGCCATGAGAGTCCACCATACCTACCTATGGATTGAGTAAGATCCCTCAAGTAAGTTGTCATCGGTGCAAGCAATAAAAAAATTGCCCTCTAAATATGTATGACTTATTAGTGTGGGAGAAAATAAGCTTTATACGATCGTGTGATATGGAAGAAATAAAAGCGACAGACTGCATAATAAAGGTCCATATCACAAGTGGCAATATAAAGTGATGTTCTTTCGCATTAAGATTTTGTGCATCCAACCATAAAAGCGCATGACAACCTCTGCTTCCCTCTGCGAAGGGCCTATCTTTTACTTTTATCTCCTACCTTGTATAAGAGTCATGGTGATCTTCACCCTTCCTTTTTAAATTTTATCTTTTGGCAAGAACAACATGTTGGAAAGATCCTGGTATATATGGATAATTGGATGTGAGTTTTCATGAACTATTATTGTTGACATTACCCTTGAGGTAAAATGTTGGGAGGCAAAACTATAAGCCCCTATATTTCTCTGTGTCTGATTAAAACTCCATACCCATAAGTATTGCGTGAGTGTTTGCAATTGTGAAAGACTATATGATAGTTCAGTATGTGGACTTGCTGAAAAGCTCTTATATTGACTCTTTCCTATGTTATGATAAATTGCAATTGCTCCAATGACTAAGATTATAGTTTGTTAGTTTTCAATGAAGTTTATGATTCATACTTCAAATTGTGATTTAATTGTTACTCTAGCATAAGAGATCATATGACAAGAATTACATAAGTTGTTGTTCTAAGAATGATCATGATACCCTCATGTCCATATTTCATTTTTATCGACACCTCTATCTTTAAACATGTGGACATATTTTTTGATTCCGGCTTTCGCTTGAGGACAAGCAAGGTCTAAGCTTGGGGGAGTTGATACGTCCATTTTGCATCATGCTTTTATATAGATATTTATTGCATTATAGGTTGTTATTACACATTATGTCATGATACGTCTCCGTCGTATCTACTTTTCCAAACACTTTTGCCCTTGTTTTGGACTCTAACTTGTATGATTTGAATGGAACTAACCCGGACTAACACTATTTTCAGTAGAATTGCCATGATGTTGTTTTATGTGCAGAAAACAAAAGTTCTCAGAATGACCTGAAACTCCACGGAATGTCTTATAATAAATAATAAAAAATCCTCGCCAAAGATGAAGACTAGGGGGCCCACACCCTGTCCATGAGGTTGGTGTTGGGGAACGTAGTAATTTCAAAAAAAATTCTACGCACACGCAAGATCATGGTGATGCATAGCAATGAGAGGGGAGAGTGTTGTCCACGTACCCTCGTAGACCAAAAGCGGAAGCGTTAGCACAACGAGGTTGATGTAGTCGTACGTCTTCACGATCCGACCGATCCAAGTACCGAACGCACGACACCTCCGAGTTCAGCACACATTCAGCTCGATGACGTCCCGCGAACTCCGATCCAGCAGAGCTTCACGGGAGAGTTCCATCAGCACGACGGCATGGTGACGGTGATGATGTTGCTACCGACACAAGGCTTCGCCTAAGCACCACTACGATATGACCAAGGTGGAATATGGTGGAGGGGGGCACCGCACACGGCTGGGAGAGATCAACTGATCAGCTTGTGTGTCTAGAGGTGCCCCCCTGCCCCTGTATATAAAGGAGCAAGGGAGGAGGCCGGCCGGCCCTCTATGGGCGTGCCAGGAGGAGGAGTCCTCCTCCTAGTAGGAGTAGGACTCCCCTTTCCTACTCCTACTAGGAGGAGGAAAGGAAGGAGGAGAAGGAGAAGGAGGAAAGGGAGGAAAGGGGGGCCGTCCCCTAGTCCAATTCGGTTTGGGCTAGGGGGGGCGCGCACCCTGCCTCCTCTCTTCCACCACTTAGCCCATGAGGCCCATTACTTCTTCCTCGTATTCCCGTAACTCCCCGGTACCCCTGAAAATACCCGAATCACTCAGAACCTTTCCGATGTCTGAATATAGTCGTCCAATATATTGATCTTTACGTCTCGACCATTTCGAGACTCCTCGTCATGTCCCCGATCTCATCCGGGACTCCGAACTACCTTCGGTACATCAAATCACATAAACTCATAATACAATCGTCACTGAAACTTTAAGCGTGCGGACCCGTAGGACCCTACGGGTTCGAGAACTATGTAGACATGACCGAGACATGTCTCCGGTCAATAACCAATAGTGATGTGCATTACCGAGAGGACCCAGAGATACCTCTCCGACAATCGGAGTGACAAATCCTAATCTCGAAATACGCCAACCCAACAAGTACCTTCAGAGACACCTGTAGAGCACCTTTATAATCACCCAGTTACATTATGATGTTTGGTAGCACACAAAGTGTTCCTCTGGTAAACGGGAGTTGCATAATCTCATAGTCATAGGAACATGTATAAGTCATGAAGAAAGCAATAACAACAAACTAAACGATCAAGTGCTATGCTAACGGAATGGGTCAAGTCAATCACATCATTCTCCTAACGATGTGATCCCGTTAATCAAATGACAACTCATGTCTAAGGTTAGGAAACATAACCATCTTTGATCAACGAGCTAGTCAAGTAGAGGCATACTAGTGACACTCTGTTTCTCTATGTATTCACCCATGTACTATTTTTCAAGTTAATACAATTCTAGCATTAATAATAAACATTTAGCATGATATAAGGAAATAAATAATAACTTTATTATTGCCTCTAGGGCATATTTCCTTCAGGTGGGGGGCACCCCCACCCCTAGGGCGCGCCCCCTACCTCGTGGGCCCCCTGGAGACCTCCCGACTCCAACTCCAACTCTATATATTTTCTTTCGGGGAGAAAAAAATAGGAGAGAAGAATTCATCACGTTTTACGATACGGAGCCGCCGCCAAGCCCTAAAACCTCTTGGGAGGGCTGATCTGGAGTCCGTTCGGGGCTCCGGAGAGGGGGATTCGTCGCTGTCGTCATCATCAACCATCCTCCATCACTAATTTCATGATGCTCACCGCCGTGTGTG
The DNA here is from genome assembly GCF_018294505.1 of Triticum aestivum. NCBI lineage: Eukaryota > Viridiplantae > Streptophyta > Magnoliopsida > Poales > Poaceae > Triticum > Triticum aestivum. The sequence goes on along the minus strand of NC_057812.1, from coordinate 704,603,229 downwards.
AGTAATTCCATCGTAGGCTTGCTGGACGATGATGGGTTGGATGAGATTTATCATGTAATCGAGTTAGTTTTGTTAGGGTTTGATCCATAGTATCCACTATATTATAAGATTGATGTTGCTATGACTTTGCTATGCTTAATGCTTCTCACTAGGGCCCGAGTGCCATGATTTCAGATCTGAACCTATTATGTTTTCATCAATATGTGAGTGTTCTTGATCCTATCTTGCAAGTCTATAGTCACCTATTATGTGTAATGATCCATTAACCCCGAAGTGACAATAATCGGGATACTTACCGGTGATGACCATAGTTTGAGGAGTTCATGTATTCACTATGTGCTAATGCTTTGTTCCGGTTCTCTATTAAAAGGAGGCCTTAATATCCCTTAGTTTCCATTAGGACCCCGCTGCCACGGGAGGGTAGGACAAAAGATGGCATGCAAGTCTTTTCCATAAGCATGTATGACTATATTCGGAATACATGCCTACATTACATTGATGACTTGGAGCTAGTTCTGTGTCACCCTATGTTATGACTGTTACATGATGAACCGCATCCGACATAATTATCCATTACTGATCCGATGCCTACGAGCTTTCCATATACTGGTTTACGCTTATTTACTTTCCCGTTGCTATTGTTACAATCACTACAAAATACCAAAAACATTACTTTGCTTTCGTTACTCTTTTGTTACCGTTACCATCACTATCATATTACTTTGCTACTAAACACTTTGCTGTAGATACTAAGTTTCCAGGTGTGGTTGAATTGAAAATTCAGCTGCTAATACTTGAGAATATTCTTTGGCTCACCTTGTGTCGAATCAATAAATTTGGGTTGAATACTCTACCCTCGAAAGCTGTTGCGATCCCCTATACTTGTGGGTTATCAAGACTAATTTCTGGCGCCGTTGCCGGGGAGCATAGCTATATTCTTTGAGTCACTTGGGATTTATATCTGCTGGGCACTATGAAGAACTTGAAAGACGCTAAGACAACAATTTATCCCTCAACTACGAGGGGAGGTAAGGAACTGTCGTCTAGCTCTGTACTTGATTCACCTTCTGTTATGAGTAAGCTTGCGACACCTAAACCTGCTTCTGCTATTCGTTCTGATATGTCGCATGTTATTGATGATGCTATACATGATATTTATGATGAAACTACCTCTATGCCTGATACTACTATGCCACTTAGTGATTTTCTCGAGGAACGACTTGCTAGGGCTAGAGAGATTGAAAAATTGAATCTGATTATGATGATGAAAGTGATGATGAAGAATCACTTGTTATTCCTGAGGGTTATTTATTTGATCAAGAAGCTTCTTTAGCTATTTTATCTTGCAAAGATAGATATGGACTCAAAAGGTTATTAGCTAAATGGAATAAGCAATCTCTAAATGCTAGGATGAAACCTGATCATGCTTTTGCTACTTCACATATCTGTGTTACTGATAAGGATTATGAATTCTCTGTTGATCCTGATATAATTACTTTAGTTGAATTTGATCCTTTTCATGGCTATGAATCTGAAACTGTTGTGGCACATCTTACTAAATTAAATGATATAGCCACCCTGTTCACTAATGATGAGAGATCTCGCTACTTTTATACCCTTAAAATATTTCCATTCTCATTAAAGGGTGATGCTAAGATATGGTTTAATTCTCTTGATCCTGGTTGTGTGCGTAGTCCCCAGGATATGATTTACTACTTCTCTACTAAATATTTCCCTGCTCATAAGAAACAAGATGCTTTAAAGGAAATATACAACTTTGTGCAAATTAAAGAAGAGAGTCTCCCACAAGCTTGGGGGAGGCTTCTCAAGTTACTTAATGCTTTGCCTGATCATCCTCTTAAGAAAAATGAAATACTTGATATCTTTTACAATGGACTAACCGATGCTTCCAGAGATTACCTAGATAGTTGTGCTGGTTCTCTTTTCAGGGAAAGAACACCAGATGAAGCTGAAATCTTATTGAATAATATGTTGACAAATGAAAATAATTGGGCACCTCCTGAGCCAGTTCCTGCTCCTATTAATGATCCTATTCCTAAACCAACTCTGAAGAAGAGAGGTGTTCTATTTCTCAGTCCAGAATATATGCAAGAGGCAAAGAAATCTACGAAAGAAAAAGGTAGTAAAGCTGAAGATGTTAAGAATCTACCTCCTATTGAAGAAATACATGGTCTTAATTTACCGCCTATTGAAGAAACGTATGATCTTAATCCTTTATTTATTGAAGAACCTCTAGACCTCGATAACCCGACACAGGTAGTAAAGGTAAATTCTCTCTATAGATATGATAAAGCCGAAATCCCTCCTGCTAAAATTGCTAGTCAATGCTTGGATGAGTTTGATAATTTTATGTTTAAGCAAGAAAACTTCAATGCTTATTTTGGTAGACAATTAAAACAAGATGCTGATATGATTAAATATTTGGGTGATTATATGGCTAATATTAGAGGTGAACTTAAACTTGTTAGCAAACATGCTTCTATGGTTACCACTCAAGTAGAACAAGTACTTAAAGCTCAAAAGGAATTGCTCAATGAGATGAATAGTAAGAAAAATGATTATGTTGTTAAAGTGGCTACTAGAACTGGTAGAATGACTCAGGAACCTTTGTATCCTGAAGGCCACCCTAAGAGAATTGAGCAAGATTCTCAGAGAAATAATATTGATGCACCTAGCTCTTCTAAAAGGAAGAAAAAGAAAAATGATAGAACTATGCAAACTTCTAGTGAACCTATTGCTGAACCACCTGATAATCCAAATGATATCTCTATGTCTGATGCTGAAACACAATCTGGCAATGAACATGAACCTAATGAAAATGTTAATGATGATGTTCATAATGATGCTCAACCTAGTAATGATAATGATGTAGAAATTGAACATGCTATTGATCTTGATAACCCACAATCAAAGAATCAACGTTATGATAAGAAAGATTATGTTGCTAGAAAACATGGTAAAAAAGAGAGCCTTGGGTTCAGAAACCCATGCCTTTTCCTCCCAAACCATCCAAGAAAAAGGATGATGAGGATTTTGAGCGCTTTGCTGAAATGATTAGACCTATCTTTTTGCGTATGCGATTGACTGATATGCTCAAAATGAATCCTTATGCTAAGTACATGAAAGATATTGTTACAAATAAAAGAAAGATACCAGAAGCTGAAATTTCCACCATGCTTGCTAATTATACTTTTAAAGGTGGAATACCAATTAAACTTGGAGATCCCGGAGTGCCTACTATACCATGCTCCATTAAAAGAAACTATATTAAAACTGCTTTATGTGATCTTGGAGCTGGTGTTAGTGTTATGCCTCTCTCTTTATATCGTAGACTTGACTTGAATAAGTTGACACCTACTGAAATATATTTGCAAATGGATGATAAATCAACTTCTATACCTGTCGGCATTTGTGAGGATGTGCCTGTTGTGGTTGCAAACGTTACTATTTTAACGGACTTTATTATTCTTGATATTCCCGAGGGCGATAGTATGTCTATTATTCTTGGAAGTCCTTTTCTTAGTACTGCATGGGCTGTTATTGATTGCAACAAAGGCAATGTCACTTTTCATGTTAATGGTAATGAGCATACGATACACTTTCCGAGGAAACAACCTCAAGTTCACAGTATAAATTCCATCGGAAAAATTACATCGATTATATTTGGAGGTTTTGAATTTCCTCTTCCTACTGTCAAGAAGAAATATGATATACTTATTATTGGGGATGTGCATATCCCCGTTGAGGTAACCTAGTGTTATTCGAAATTTCTCCGGTTTCATGTTAATCGGAATGAGTTTGTTAACAAGACTTGATCAACCTTGTTAGTGGATTCCTTTTGGTGAGCATGAGTGAAACTAGAAGCACAACCTTCTGTACCCTCTTTATACTTTCTGTTATTTAGTTGAAATAAAGTAAAAATAGTATTTTTTTTGTCTGTTTCCTGATTTATCCGTGCAATATAAAAATGTCCCGAAAATAAAAGTCCTCAGAATGACATGCCAATTTAATATGATTTTTTCGGGAATATTTGAGGATTTATGGTGTAAAAATTACCGCGGGGGGAGCTGACACCTGGTCACGAGGGTGGAGGGCGTGCCCTACCCCCCTGGGCGCGCGCCCCTACCTTGTGGGACCACGGTGGCCCTCCTCCACTTATTCATGCACCCATCCTCTTCTTCTTCCTCCCACAAACACGAAAAACCAACTCAAGCACGAGTTCCAGCCCTCTTTGCTGTAATTTTCGATCTCCTTGCTCAAAGCACCTCTCACAAAACTGCTTGGGGAGATTTTTCCTTGGTATGTGACTCCTCCATTGGTCCAATTAGTTTTTGTTCTAGTGCTTTATTCATTGCAAATTTTTGCTGCTAAGGTGACCCTGTTCTTGAGCTTGCATGTCAAATTTATATGGTCAAAAGTAGTTTTGATGCATGATATAGGCTCTAGGCACTTGTAGGAGTGGTTGCTATCATTATTATTGAGTTTGGTTTACTCTTATTTTAAATTTACTAAAAAAATAGAATTTTTCAAAGGAAGAAAAATGCTTAGAGCATTACTAGTAGAACCCTCAAACCCTCAAATCCTTAAAGTAGTTTTAAGGGTTGAGAAATGCCACTTTTTGACACTTTTAAGGGTTGAAAAACAGGGGAAAATACTAGAACCCTCAAACCCAACCCTTAAACTGCTTTAAGGATTGAATTTGAGGGTTCTAGTCTTTGCCTTGACCCCAACCTTTAAATCTATCATTTGACATCTCACAATTTATGACAACAAGAACACAATCAACTTCCAAACAAACTACCAAATGACAATCATTGATGCATGGTTTAATAGTTTACATCACAAAATCATCATCTTCCTCCTCTCATCGGCACCATCACCAAAAAAGTTGCACCTCGGCGCCATCTCCTAGACCACATCCGGGCTCCATCAAGCATCTCCATGGGCACCGGTGGAGTCGTACACACCGCCATCACCACAACTACTCATCGGAGTGTCACCTCGAAAAGTAGAGGACGCAACACGGAACATCCTCTTCCTCTCCGTGATGTCGTCCTTGTAGTCCTTCCACCATTGCAATTGGTCTTGATCCATGTCCTTCTTGGACATCATCATGTGCTCCTTCTCTTCCACCATGAGTTCTTTCCATACCTTTGCCTCTTTGAGCTTGATCATCCTCTCCTCCAACTCGGCCTTGCGCTTTGCTTCTTCATGCTTTGCTTCAACTTGTGCAAGCTTGACCTCTTTCTTCTTCTCGGTGATAAGAAGCTTCGTCTCCAATGTCTTCGTTGTCAATTCCTCTCTTGCCTTCATCATGTGGTCCATCTTCTCCCTTAGGATTGACGCCTCATCTTCCATCTTCACCCTTAGCTTGCCCTTCTAGGTTCCCTCGGGCTTGCCCAAGTTCCTCTCCTCCTCATCTTCACTATCATCCATCCTAAGCATTGCCAACTTCTTGGGTGCGGTCTCTTGATCCCTCAACTTCCACTTGTCAAAGGTTTGAAGAATTGTCCAAGCATGCTTAAATGGGAATGGCTTGCCCTTGGAAGCGTCCATCTCCTTGTACCTCATGCCGGCAATTGTCTCCTATCAACCACACATAAATCACATAAGAACCCACCAATAGCATAGTGCACACACATAATCAAAATAGTGAAGAAATATGTACTCACATAGTCACTCTCCACGGTTCCACTAGGTGGTGCATCCCTCACTTGGTCCATGGCCGCACTCCAACGAGCACAAGCGGGCTTGATCAACTCCCACCGGCCTTGAAACGACCGGTAAGTGCGAGAGATGAACCCACTATTCTTCGGCTTGATCCTACAATAGGTGTCCTCGATCCTTTGCCAATACCGTTTACCAGTTTGATCAGTGCTGGTGGTTGCATCCATTCCCACAGCTTCCCAAGCACGAACCAAGAGGATATCTTCCGCCTCAGTGTAGTTTGTCGACCGCGCGTGTGGGCGGGAAGCGGCGGTGAATGCCTCCTCCCCTATCTCGGCCACTTCCTCCTCGTCATCCCCTTCATCCTCCTCATCTTCCTCCTTTTCATCCAAGTCGTCACCAAACCTAAAGGGGTCTAGAGGCGGAGCTCCGAGGTCCACCTCCGCGTTTTGGAGGAGGTCCATGAACAAGGATGGGGTTGCCATTTCCTCGAACACCTCGTGCGCGGCGGGAGGAGGTTCGGCGACGGCGGCGGGCGGGGCCGCGGGCTTCTTCCGCGGCTTGTTCACGGCCGGGGACGAGCTGGCGACCTTGGAGGCCGCCCCTCGCGGGCCATGAGAGGCCGCCTTCGGCCGGCTCTTCTTGGTGGCCGGGGCGGGAGTCGGGGAGGCGACGAGGGCGGGCGCCGGGGCGGTGATGGTGGCCGGGGCGGGAGCTGGGGAGGCGACAGGAGGAGGTGCGAGGCCCGCCCGCCGCCGCTTGGCCCCGACGTGGGTCGCCGCCACCATGTTGGCCACGTTCGGGTGGGCGGGGGCGGGGGCGGGCGAGGCGGGCGGGACGGGCGGGGTGGGCGCGGCGGGCGGGCAGGGAACGGCGGCGGGAGGCCCTCCATTGCCGGCGCGGCAGGAGGCGGCGGGAGGAGGAGGCCGGGAGGAGGAGGAAGTTTCCTCCCGCGCGAGAGAGGAGGAGTGCGGGTTGGGGGAGATTTTCCTCTCAACCCCTACTTCTACAGGTTGCAAACTGGTTTGAGGGTTGGACCTCTGTGACGCCCCCGATTCAATCGTACACTAATCATACACGCAAACGTGTACGATCAAGATCAGGGACTCACGGGAAGATATCACAACACAACTCTACAAATAAAATAAGTCATACAAGCATCATATTACAAGCCAGGGGCCTCGAAGGCTCGAATACAAGAGCTCGATCATAGACGAGTCAGCGGAAGCAACAATATCTGAGCACAGACATAAGTTAAACAAGGTTTGCCTTAAGAAGGCTAGCACAAACTGGGACACAAATCGAAAGAGGCGCAGGCCTCCTGCCTGGGATCCTCCTAAACTACTCCTGGTCGTCATCAGCGGGCAGCACGTAGTAGTAGGCACCTCCGGTGTAGCAGGGGTCGTCGTCGACGGTGGCGTCTGGCTCCTGGACTCCAGCATCTGGTTGCGACAACCAGAAAGAAAGGAAAGGGGAAAAAGGGGGGAGAAAGCAACCGTGAGTACTCATCCAAAGTACTCGCAAGCAAGGAACTACACTACATATGCATGGGTATATGTGTAAGGAGGCCATATCAGTGGACTGAACTGCAGATTGCCAGAATAAGAGGGGGATAGCTAGTCTTATCGAAGACTACGCTTCTAGTCACCTTCGTCTTGCAACAGGCAGAAGAGGGTAGGTCGAAGTCCTCCAAGTAGCATATCCAAGTAACATCTCATAGCATAATCCTACCCGGCGATCCCCTCCTCATATCCCTAAGGTAGAGCGACCACCGGTTGTATCTGGCACTTGGAAGGGTGTGTTTTATTAAGTGTCCGGTTCTAGTTGTCATAAGGTCAAGGTACAACTCCAAGTCGTCCTGTTACCGAAGATCACGGCTATTCGAATAGATTAACTTCCCTGCAGGGGTGCACCACATAGCCCAACACGCTTGATCCCATTTGGCCGGACACACTTTCCTGGGTCATGCCCGGCCGCGGAAGATCAACACATCGCAGCCCCACCTAGGCACAACAGAGAGGCCAGCATGCCGGTCTAAACCTAAGCACGCAGGGGTCTGGGCCCATCGCCCTGAGCACACCTGCACGTTGCGTGGGCGGCCGAAAGCAGACCTAGCCTAGTGGCGTTCCAGTCCAATTCGGCGCGCGCCGCTCCGTCGCTGACGTCTGAAGTGCTTCGGCTGATACCACGATGTCGGGATACCCATAACTACTCCCACGTAGATGGTTAGTGCGTATAGGCTCGTAGCCAGACTCAGATCAAATACCAAGATCTCGTTAAGCGTGTTAAGTATCCGCGAACGCCGAACAGGGCCAGGCCCACCTGTCTCCTAGGTGGTCTCAACCTGCCCTGTCGCTCCGCCACAAAAGATCCACACAGAGGGCCGTCGGGACAAAGGTCCTTTCAGCCCCCAATCCGTGAATCACTCGCGGGTACTCTTCGAGCTGACCCGACTTTAGTCACCATCTGTATAGTATGTATGTATGTACAGTATATACCCGTGATCACCTCCCGAGTGATCACGGCCCAATAGTATAGCAAGGCAGACTGACAAGAATGTAGGGCCAATGATGATAAACTAGCATCCTATACTAAGCATTTAGGATTGCAGGTAAGGTATCAACAGGTGTAGCAACAATGTCAGGCTATGCATCAGAATAGGATCAATGGAAAGCAGTAACACGCCACACTACTCTAATGCAAGCAGTATAGAGAAGAATAGGCGATATCTGGTGATCAAGGGGGGGCTTGCCTGGTTGCTCTGGCAAGAGAGAGGGGTCGTCAACTCCGTAGTCGAACTGGGCAGCAGCAGCGTCGGTCTCGTAGTCTACCGGAGATAAGAGGGGGAAGAAACAATGAATACCAAGTAAACAGATGCATATCGATGCATGACATGTCAAGAAGCGATGCTAGGCGTGCCCTAACGTGGTATGAGGTGGTACTGGTTAAGGGGGAATCATCCGGGAAAGTATTCCCGGTGTTTTGTGTTTTCGGGCAGAGGAGCCGGAGGGGGAAAGTTGCGGGTTCGATAGGTTAGGGGGGTGTGGCGGACGAACGGACTGCGTATCCGAATTCGTCCCGTCGTTCTGAGCAACTTTCATGTTGAAAATATTTTAATCCGAGTTACGGATTAAAAGATATGATTTTTAAAAGATTTTAACAATTTCTGGAATTTATTTAATTATTTAATTAATTCGGAAAATAGATTTATGACGTCAGCATGATGTCATGCTGACGTCAGCAGTCAGCAGGGTTGACTTGGTCAACCTGACATGTGGGTCCAGTGGGACCCACCTGTCATTCTCTATTTAGGTTAATTAGGGTTTAGGTTAATCTAATTAAAGTTTAATTAAACTTAACTAGTTAATTAATTTAATTAAACCGGATTAATTAACTTAATTAATTAATTAATTAATTAATAATTTTATTAAATCATGTTTAATTTTATTAATTATATTTATTGTTTTTATTTATTTTATTGTTTATTTATTATTATTATTATTATTTTTTAATCCCCTTCTTTTTTTTAACGTTCTGGGGCGGGGCCCCCTAGTCAGTGGCCCGGGGGGGGCCTATCGGTTCGGGTGTGCGTGCGTTCGGGTTCGGGCGCAACGGGTGTGCCCCGTTTGGGTGCACGCCCAGGGTGCAGGCGGACCCGGGAGGGCACCGGAACGGCGGAGGTCGGTGGCCACGGCATGGCCATGGCCGGAGCGGGGCGAGGCCGCGGTGGTGCGCGGGCGGCCGCCGGAGGCCGTGCGGGTGGCAGCCGGAGGCGGTGCTCGGCTGTGGCCCTGCGGGAGCTGCGGCAGTGGCCGCGAGGGGGCTCGGCCGGAGTAGTAGGGGAAGGCGGGTGGCGACCGGAGGCAGCTCAGAGGAGCGAGGCCACCGTGGTGACGGGGCGGTGCAGCCCGACTGGTCCCCTGGCGCCGGCTGGGGCGAAGGAGGCCGTCGGCCAGGGCGGAGGAGGGCGAGTGCGGCCTGGAACGCAAGCTCCGGCATGCGGGCGCAGTGATGCGTGCACGGGCGTGGACGGGACAGGGTCGTGGTGAGCGCGGGGGCGAGGGAGAGGGAGGAGGCCGGGGGCCTCACCACGATTTGTAGGGATTCGGGCAGCGGGGCTCGGGGAGGAGGTCGAGGACGTCGCGATGGAGGGGAAGCAGGCCGGCGGGGAGGCGCTCTCGGCGGCGACGAGCGGCGGTGTCGAGGCCGCGGGCGTCGGGTGGCGGCGACTTGGGGCGGCGGTGTCCAGGCGGCGGGGCGCGGCTCGATCCGGCGGCTTCAGGGTCGGTAACGAGGCGAGGCGCCGGCGTCGAGGAGTGGGGGGGGGCGCGGTTGCCGGGGAGAGGCGGCGGGGTCGGGACGAGGCCGACGGGGCGAGGGGATGGGGGCGCCGAGCGCTGGGGCGCTGGGTGTGTGGCGGCGCTGGGAGGGAGAGGGAGAGACGTGCGGGGGGGGGAAGTGGGGGTTCGTGGGGGGCAACGGGGATGATCCCGATCCAGATCTGGATCGATGGGGGAAGTGGGGGGGGGTTGCCCTAGGGTTCGATCGGGGTGGGGGATAAGGAGGAGGGGAGTGGGGCGCCGGCTGGGCCGGCCTGGTTAGCCCAATGGCCAGCTGGGCTGAGGCCCAGCAGGGGGGGGTGTTTCTTTTCCCTTTTTTGTTTGTTCTGTTTTTTTTAATATTCTATTACTTTTCTGTTTTCTTTTATTTTTGTTTTTTTTTAAAAAATCTAAAAGCGACAACTAATTTGGTGTTATTAAATAGGTCACAACCCCAAATATTTTGGCACTTTAAATAAAGTATTTTTGCATTTGCTTATTATTTTAAAAGCATTTTTAATAATTGTTTTATCGCCGTTTTAGTTTATTTAGTGCATTTAAGTATTTTATTCAAAGATGATTTCTTCACCAACATTTATTATGGACTATTTGACACATTAGGAACAACTTAGTTTTGACTTTTGAAAACTTTAATTGTTTTGACTTTAATTCAAGTCTGAATTTGGATCGGTTCTGAACTAACGCGAGATTATCAACAATATTCGAGGCGACGTGGCATCATTACTAGAGGGTTACTGTAGCGTAACTATCCGGGCGTCACAATTCTCCTCCACTACAAGAAATCTCGTCCCGAGATTTAAGAGGGGGACTAGGGGGAAAGGTCTGGTTACAAAATCCTACCGAATCTTCTCGTCTTTGGTTGCTCTTCTTGAAGAGATCAATCCATTACACTGATGTCTTCATTCCTCTGCTTCAGGTCATCAGGATGAAGTCGGCATCCTTTCTTCGGGATCTTCATCGTATTTAAGAATAGGTAACGAGGCAGATCAGCAACGACAGAATGCTATAAGGGTAATAGTCTGGGATTGACCCAGGAATGAGCATATGAGTACCTCTCGAGTTGAACAAAATAAAACACATCGAGAGTAAAGTTGGAAGATACAATAAGAAGTTTTAAGCAGCCAGGCAATCGTTCATTGCCTAGGCAGAAGGTGAAAAGGGGTTTCAAGCAACGGAATAATTATTGTGTCCGATGCCAGAATTGACGATCTCATTGGAAGGTGGCTCATGAATTACATACGAGTCCACGCAGGACGAATAACTTTGGGAACAGGGGGTGTACAGGAGAGTCAGGTTTCGATCCTGTGGAACTGTGGGTTATGGGCCCACCATGTGGGTTAAAGGTAGGAAGGGCGGAGACGTCTTGCCTGATCATGCAAGCAAGGTATGTTAGAGGATAGCCTATCAGTTATGTCGGCAACAACATCAGTACCAAGGACGAGGGATGAAGAGAACCATTTTCCTGCTCGTTGAACGAGGCGGACCAGTAGGCAAAGTTCTCGTCCATCGGTGGTTACCGAAATGTCACCAACAAAAGTAACAGGGTCTCACTGGCAGAGTTGTACACCGAGGTGTTTACATAAGCAGGAGAATATTACTGCTCAGATCATATAGATCACAAGAAAGGTTAAATCAACAATGGTAGGAAAACATGATCATCAGATTAAACAGATCAATGGAAAGGAAAATAGGTTTAAACACATATTTCAAGGGTATATCCTTCCCAAGGACAAGCAGAGCATGATATCCATGACAGGATATAATGTAGAAAACTCTTTAGGTAAGGGGAGAGAAATTTCAGGACATTCCCCATACAGCGGTGTTTGGATCATTGAGCAGGAAACGTTTAACATTAGGCTTTAAATGTTCTTGTTGAAAATTGGAGTAACATAGACATGCTTCGAGATAGCATTGACATGGTCAATGGGTGAAGATCAGACTCTGGAGACACAAAGGATCCATCAGGAATAACTTGAAGAATGGGTCTTACAATTTCCTTATGGAAGAAGGGATAACCTTCCTGAAAAGGAATCTATAACAACAAGTCCTCCGGCCAGGTGTGATAGGCATGACCGCACATTACCGATATATCAGGACCAATGCAATAACTCTTGGAAATATGTTCCAACCATCATATCTGACCGAGATTCAGATCTGATTGGTGCCAGGATGCCTCAGACTCAGGATGCCTGAGAAGAAAAGGTGCAACACAATTGACAAGGCGACAATGTAAGATTCTTGGGAAATATACTATGGAAGCGAGTTCCAAAACAAGAGTTCATCATTAAAACCAAGGGGAGAATGAAGAGGTGGCTGATGAACTCAACGATGATTCATTGAGATTTTCAAAAGATGGATTTCCACACTTATGTGAACAAGGAGTCAACATTTGTCGGACCAAATGATATAAGGAAGTATGCTCGAGGAAAACATACACAATTAAACATTGGTTGAAAGGTGCGCCCGAAATATGGGTTGGGTTGCACGACCAATGTCAGAATGGTGATTCAATTAGCGCAGGACTTAGAATGAACTATCGCCCATTCACTTCAAAGCAATAGGGTTGTTAGAAGTTTTGAATTCACACGTCATAGCTCCATTGTCGGTATTCCGGTTGAAAACAATACGGGGACCAAGAAAGAATGGTGATGGTGAGAAGTATTTCCATGTCAAGAATTCTCAAGAGGTGGAACAAATCTCAGAACATTCTTGACATAAAGGATGGTAATACTCCAAGGTAAAGAAGAACAATTGCAGGATAGCAAGGAACTCAAGGTATAACACCAAACATGAACAAGCTTGTGTTGGTGGGAAGGCAATAAAGTGGTCGACGATAATACAATTCATCGAGGGCAAGGATGTTATTTCTCATCATGAATTCAATTGATATCCTGGATGAGCTCAGAATGTTGAGGATCACGACACCTTTGTCGCGAGAGTTCATGAAGATGTAATCGATCGGTAACGACATCAAGTCAAGTAATGATGAAGTGAAAGGTTATTGGAACCAAGGGTACGACACAAACTCGAAACCAAGCTTGTTGTTCAAGGCGAAATGATATGACGATGAGGATCGACATAAGGTTAGTTCATCGTCGAAAATTGGTGCTCCGAGAATAAGGACCAGGTAGCATAGTTAGAATCGTCACGACTATGATATAGCCAAACAGGCTAGGAATGGCGTGATCGGGTACAAACTCGTACTTATAGAAGCTTACTGAAGAGTTGTTGAACCGAAGAGCGGACTCGGTTCAGTTATCGGTGTCTTTGAGTGTTCAATAACTCAGAGCCCGTGAAAAATTGGAATTAGTTGGAAGGTAGCACTTGATGAAGAACTCATAAGAAGTTATGCAATTCCATGATAATCTCGAGATACCAGGGGGTAATACTCGACACAAGATCAAAGTAAAGGGTGGACTGGCGTATTGATCCATAGGAGACAATTGTTTTAAATTGTCCGAGAAATGAGATCAAAGAAGAACAATCATGGTCGGAACCACGGTTGCAAGGGATCAATTCACAGATACCATATGTTAGTTATCAAGGAAATAGTTATATTTACAAGAAGCTTCTATGACAGGATCTACATCGTGTCCATGGGCATGAACACAAAGTTCAAGGTCGACTCCCACTTCTCCAATGCATACCCTTCCATTCACTTCTCGCTTTGATAAAGGCATTAGTGTTGAAAGTTTTACCTGGTGAAATACCAGATGACTATGACTCGTGAAAACTACCGAGTTCACACATATTAAGGAAGGCATAGGTTCAACCCATCCGGGCATCTTACGAACATATACCACAAACTTCGGGGTAATTAATACAAGCTCGAAAGTAGAGCATTGTTGGTCAAGCAGAGGATACAATGTACCAAAGGCATTATGTATCAGGGGAAAGAGCTCACAAGGTGATTAATTACGAAGGACATAAAATCCAACAAAGGATCCGATGGTCCACAACGGAGCTGGTGTGGGTATCGGTACTCTATCAAAGGAAGAAGGAATGCAAGCGCAACGGATTATAGAAACAACTGACTAACTCAAGGCTTAAATGCAAAGGAATTATGATTTCCAGAACAAGGGATCAGAAGCAGACGTTCTGATCAAGGATGGATCAATTGAATATACCAAAGGCACAATCGACGACAGATAGTTTGGTCGAGAACCAGCTCATGTTCAACATGACGTCTGAGCCGGAAAGATAATCCCAGGACTCGACTGATGATTGTGAACATTCACAACATATTGAATCAACGGTCTCAAAAATGATGGTGACGAATGATGCCAATATGATTACTATACTTATGGGATTAATCATAATGAAAGCAAACAAGAAATTCCATACCAATAGGTTGCTGAGGATTTTCGGAATATCGAATGGTATTTCGAAGACTTTGGTGTAACACAGGAACAACTGGGGGACGAGCGGATACTCGATAAGTGTGAGAATTAACCGTAGGGGTATTCAGGTGACAAGGAACAGCACGGCAGTAAGTTTAAAGGGTTATCGAAACAACGAAAAGTTTTTCAGGGTATCTTGTAACAACAAGACCAACTGGGGATGAGGGTAAGAATAACAATTGCAAGTAGTTGCCCATAAGGGTTTACGGTGGAAGGGGAATTGCAAACGCGATGAACACAAGTTCTCGGGTTAACAGCGGAGAGTATCTTCAGGGTCTTCTGGTGCAGCTGACAATCATTAGTAATAAGGGGCTCTTCGGGTGAAAGTGAATACGAGATCCTAACGTTAGATTTAGTAAACTTCATTTAACCCGAATAGAAGAGAGCTCAGAGTCCCAGAGTAAGGGTCGAGGAGTAAAAGATCCTAATACCACCCAATGACGACGTGGGCCCATGGGCCACACAGCCAAGTTAGTAAAAGTTTTTCAACGACTAGACTCGACTTCGGCCAAGGAGTGTGGAAGGGGGATTCCTACAGGCAGTCGGCTCTGATACCAACTTGTGACGCCCCCGATTCAATCGTACACTAATCATACACGCAAACGTGTACGATCAAGATCAGGGACTCACGGGAAGATATCACAACACAACTCTACAAATAAAATAAGTCATACAAGCATCATATTACAAGCCAGGGGCCTCGAAGGCTCGAATACAAGAGCTCGATCATAGACGAGTCAACGGAAGCAACAATATCTGAGCACAGACATAAGTTAAACAAGGTTTGCCTTAAGAAGGCTAGCACAAACTGGGACACAAATCGAAAGAGGCGCAGGCCTCCTGCCTGGGATCCTCCTAAACTACTCCTGGTCGTCGTCAGCGGGCAGCACGTAGTAGTAGGCACCTCCGGTGTAGCAGGGGTCGTCGTCGACGGTGGCGTCTGGCTCCTAGACTCCAGCATCTGGTTGCGACAACCAGAAAGAAAGGAAAGGGGAAAAAGGGGGGAGAAAGCAACCGTGAGTACTCATCCAAAGTACTCGCAAGCAAGGAACTACACTACATATGCATGGGTATATGTGTAAGGAGGCCATATCAGTGGACTGAACTGCAGATTGCCAGAATAAGAGGGGGATAGCTAGTCTTATCGAAGACTACGCTTCTGGTCACCTTCGTCTTGCAACAGGCAGAAGAGGGTAGGTCGAAGTCCTCCAAGTAGCATATCCAAGTAACATCTCATAGCATAATCCTACCCGGCGATCCCCTCCTCATCTCCCTGAGGTAGAGCGACCACCGGTTGTATCTGGCACTTGGAAGGGTGTGTTTTATTAAGTGTCCGGTTCTAGTTGTCATAAGGTCAAGGTACAACTCCAAGTCGTCCTGTTACCGAAGATCACGGCTATTCGAATAGATTAACTTCCCTGCAGGGGTGCACCACATAGCCCAACACGCTTGATCCCATTTGGCCGGACACACTTTCCTGGGTCATGCCCGGCCGCGGAAGATCAACACGTCGCAGCCCCACCTAGGCACAACAGAGAGGCCAGCACGCCGGTCTAAACCTAAACGCGCAGGGGTCTGGGCCCATCGCCCTGAGCACACCTGCACGTTGCGTGGGCGGCCGAAAGAAGACCTAGCCTAGTGGCGTTCCAGTCCAATTCGGCGCGCGCCGCTCCGTCGCTGACGTCTGAAGTGCTTCGGCTGATACCACGACGTCGGGATACCCATAACTACTCCCACGTAGATGGTTAGTGCGTATAGGCTCGTAGCCAGACTCAGATCAAATACCAAGATCTCGTTAAGCGTGTTAAGTATCCGCGAACGCCGAACAGGGCCAGGCCCACCTGTCTCCTAGGTGGTCTCAACCTGCCCTGTCGCTCCGCCACAAAAGATCCACACAGAGGGCCGTCGGGACAAAGGTCCTTTCAGCCCCCAATCCGTGAATCACTCGCGGGTACTCTTCGAGCTGACCCGACTTTAGTCACCATCTGTATAGTATGTATGTATGTACAGTATATACCCGTGATCACCTCCCGAGTGATCACGGCCCAATAGTATAGCAAGGCAGACTGACAAGAATGTAGGGCCAATGATGATAAACTAGCATCCTATACTAAGCATTTAGGATTGCAGGTAAGGTATCAACAGGTGTAGCAACAATGTCAGGCTATGCATCAGAATAGGATCAACGGAAAGCAGTAACACGCCACACTACTCTAATGCAAGCAGTATAGAGAAGAATAGGCGATATCTGGTGATCAAGGGGGGGGCTTGCCTGGTTGCTCTGGCAAGAGAGAGGGGTCGTCAACTCCGTAGTCGAACTGGGCAGCAGCAGCGTCGGTCTCGTAGTCTACCGGAGATAAGAGGGGGAAGAAACAATGAATACCAAGTAAACAGATGCATATCGATGCATGACATGTCAAGAAGCGATGCTAGGCGTGCCCTAACGTGGTATGAGGTGGTACTGGTTAAGGGGGAATCATCCGGGAAAGTATTCCCGGTGTTTTGTGTTTTCGGGCAGAGGAGCCGGAGGGGGAAAGTTGCGGGTTCGATAGGTTAGGGGGGTGTGGCGGATGAACGGACTGCGAAACCGAATTCATCCCGTCGTTCTGAGCAACTTTCATGTTGAAAATATTTTAATCCGAGTTACGGATTAAAAGATATGATTTTTAAAAGATTTTAACAATTTCTGGAATTTATTTAATTATTTAATTAATTCGGAAAATAGATTTATGACGTCAGCATGATGTCATGCTGACGTCAGCAGTCAGCAGGGTTGACTTGGTCAACCTGACATGTGGGTCCAGTGGGACCCACCTGCCATTCTCTATTTAGGTTAATTAGGGTTTAGGTTAATCTAATTAAAGTTTAATTAAACTTAACTAGTTAATTAATTTAATTAAACCGGATTAATTAACTTAATTAGTTACTTAATTAATTAATTATTTAATTAATAATTTTATTAAATCATGTTTAATTTTATTAATTATATTTATTGTTTTTATTTATTTTATTATTTATTATTATTATTATTATTATTTTTTAATCCCCTTCTTCTTTTTTTAACGTTCTGGGGCGGGGCCCCCTAGTTAGTGGCCCGGGGGGGGCCTATCGGTTCGGGTGTGCGTGCGTTCGGGTTCGGGCGCAACGGGTGTGCCCCGTTTGGGTGCACGCCCAGGGTGCAGGCGGACCCGGGAGGGCACCGGAACGGCGGAGGTCGGGGGCCACGGCATGGCCATGGCCGGAGCGGGGCGAGGCCGCGGTGGTGCGCGGGCGGCCGCCGGAGGCCGTGCGGGTGGCAGCCGGAGGCGGTGCTCGGCTGTGGCCCAGCGGGAGCTGCGGCAGTGGCCGCGAGGGGGCTCGGCCGGAGTAGTAGGGGAAGGCGGGTGGCGACCGGAGGCAGCTCAGAGGAGCGAGGCCACCGTGGCGACGGGGCGCTGCAGCCCGACTGGTCCCCTGGCGCCGGCTGGGGCGAAGGAGGGCATCGGCCAGGGCGGAGGAGGGCGAGTGCGGCCTGGAACGCAAGCTCCGGCATGCGGGCGCAGTGATGCGTGCACGGGCGTGGACGGGACAGGGTCGTGGTGAGCGCGGGGGCGAGGGAGAGGGAGGAGGTCGGGGGCCTCACCACGATTTGTAGGGATTCGGGCAGCGGGGCTCGGGGAGGAGGTCGAGGACGTCGCGATGGAGGGGAAGCAGGCCGGCGGGGAGGCGCTCTCGGCGGCGACGGGCGGCGGTGTCGAGGCCGCGGGCGTCGGGTGGCGGCGACTTGGGGCGGCGGTGTCCAGGCGGCGGGGCGCGGCTCGATCCGGCGGCTTCAGGGTCGGTAACGAGGCGAGGCGCCGGCGTCGAGGAGTGGGGGGGGGCGCGGTTGCCGGGGAGAGGCGGCGGGGTCGGGACGAGGCCGACGGGGCGAGGGGATGGGGGCGCCGAGCGCTGGGGCGCTGGGTGTGTGGCGGCACTGGGAGGGAGAGGGAGAGACGTGCGGGGGGGGGGGGGAAGTGGGGGTTCGTGGGGGGCAACGGGGATGATCCCGATCCAGATCTGGATCGATGGGGGAAGTGGGGGGGGGGGGGTTGCCCTAGGGTTCGATCGGGGTGGGGGATAAGGAGGAGGGGAATGGGGCGCCGGCTGGGCCGGCCTGGTTAGCCCAATGGCCAGCTGGGCTGAGGCCCAGCAGGGGGGGGTGTTTCTTTTCCCTTTTTTGTTTGTTCTGTTTTTTTTTAATATTCTATTACTTTTCTGTTTTCTTTTTTTTTTTTTTTTAAAGAAATCTAAAAGCGACAACTAATTTGGTGTTATTAAATAGGTCACAACCCCAAATATTTTGGCACTTTAAATAAAGTATTTTTGCATTTGCTTATTATTTTAAAAGCATTTTTAATAATTGTTTTATCGCCGTTTTAGTTTATTTAGTGCATTTAAGTATTTTATTCAAAGATGATTTCTTCACCAACATTTATTATGGACTATTTGACACATTAGGAACAACTTAGTTTTGACTTTTGAAAACTTTAATTGTTTTGACTTTAATTCAAGTCTGAATTTGGATCGGTTCTGAACTAACGCGAGATTATCAACAATATTCGAGGCGACGTGGCATCATTACTAGAGGGTTACTGTAGCGTAACTATCCGGGCGTCACAACCTCCAATTTTTTTTACGGGTTTAAGGGTTTAGAGGTTCTAGTCTACGGCGTTTTTTCGGTGAAAACTGTAAAAAACGGTTATTTTTAGGGGTTTGAGGGCTCTACTAGACTTGCTCTTAGGAAGATGTTCCAAGGTGGTTCTTCAAAGAAGCAATGACCCAGGCTTGCAATGCGTGATGCTGACGAAGAGCCACCAAGAGACGCTCCAGTGCGTCCTTGTGAGTGGCCTTCTGAAAATTTTATGGATCGAGCGGAAATAAAAGAAGAATTCAACGCATATTTGCGTAATGCTGATCTTGTTAGCTTCGAGGAAGAGAAGTGTAGTCAGTATCATAACCTCACTAGTTCCTTTGTGAGGAGGTTTGAATTTTCCACTTCACATGATTCTCCAACTGTCCTGTTTGATCTTTGTGATAAATCTTATACCATGGACTTACAGGATTTTACCACTACATGAAAACTTCCACAATGGGGTAGTATAAGGGATCCTCGCAAATGTGAATTTAGAGATTTTCTTGCTAATATAACTGTGAGAGAATCTAGATATATTACACAAGCTACCATAGGGAGCATCCACTTTCCTGCTATACATTATTTTGCTCTCTTCATAGTAGATGCATAAATGGTAAAGATGAAGCATGTCACGTGTGTGTCCCTGACCTTAGTATTTTTAGGAGTGCTGTGTTAGGAGACAAATCATATAATTTGGGAGCCATTGTTGCACGTAGGCTGCATCTTAATAGACTTAATGGAGATTTCTTTGGTGGAATTTATGCAACTCGCGTAGCTAATTTTCCTGGTATATATGTACGCAAAGATGATATTGAATTACCTCCTGCCTATCTAGATTTTAATGCTATGGTTCACCACCATTTTGTCGAGAGGAACGAATCACCTCTCCAGTACCGACTAATCTTTGACAGACGTTGTGATGTCCGTATTACTCTCCCTGCTCCTGCTTTCTTTGATTATCAGGCAAGAGGAGGATATTCTATTACTAGAGAGGAGGCAGATGAGTACGAGAGGAGGGCGGAGGCCGCTCGTCGCCACACTGCAGCTCAGGAGGCGATAGCCGCTGCATCACAGTACAACCCCAACTTCTACTACGGATATCAGACAGGCCAGCCGTGGCCATAGACCAACTTAGACCAAAAGCCTAAGCTTGGGGGAGTATGTATTTCCCACCGACATTACATTATGTTCACACACAATCATTGCTATATGTCGGTGCTCATACTTTTTCATTGTATCATCCATGCTAGTTTATTTTCCTTTTTATGTTTTCTTCTTGTGTGTTTAATAAACCTTAAGAAAAACAAAAAAAATAGTTGTAGCTTTTAATTAATTTACTTTCCATACTTGTAGTAGTAATTAAAAGAAAACCCAAAAATATTTCCGTTCTTCTTTTGCTTGTTGGGAGCTTTCCCGTGTAAATAGTTTTATTTCTTTTCTTTCTTTGGGGGTCAGTAGGAGAAGACCATGATTAAATTGTTAAAGTGGCTCTTATATGCTTTATTGTTGATTTAACCAAGAGCCCATATTGCTTTGTCTTCTCCTATTTATTGAATGCTCGCAGATTCCAGCTTAGTCCAATGCACGTGCACTCTTATTATTATTCACATCGTTCGGCCGTGCAAGTGAAAGGCAATTATGATGATATATGATGGACTGACTGAGATGAGAAAAGCTGGTATGAACTCGACCTCTTTTGTTTTTGTAAATATGATAAGTTCATCGTTCTTGATTCAGCTTGTTATGAATAAACATGTTTGCAATGACAATTAGAGATCATAGTTGCTTGTGCCATGCTTGATTAGCTATGAGTTATAATGGTTTACCTTGCGTGCCAACATGCTATTGAGATGGTTATGATGTGGTATGATGGGATGGTCTCCTCCTTTGAATGATTTAAGTGGCTTGACTTGGCACATGTTCACGCATGTAGTTGAAACAAATCAACATAGCCTTCACGATATTTATGTTCATGGTGGATTATATCCTATTCATGCTTGCATCCAATGTTTATTAATTTTAATGCATGTACATGGCTGTTGTCGCTCTCTAGTTGGTCGCTTCCCAGTCTTTTGCTAGCCTTTACCTGTACTAAGCGGGAATACTGCTTGTGCATCCAATCCCTTAAACCCCAAAGTTATTCCAGATGAGTCCACTATACCTTCTTATATGCGGTATCTACCCGCCGTTCCAAGTAAATTTGTATGTGA
This sequence comes from Triticum aestivum, assembly GCF_018294505.1. NCBI lineage: Eukaryota > Viridiplantae > Streptophyta > Magnoliopsida > Poales > Poaceae > Triticum > Triticum aestivum. Next base: position 704,581,937 of record NC_057812.1, on the reverse strand, counting down.
CAAACTCTAAACCTTCAAATAATCATTTTGTTTTGTATGCTCGAATAGCTCATGTATCAACTAGGGTTGCCTGTATCTTTCATGCTAGGCGGGTTATTCTCAAGAGGAGTGGACTTTCCTCCTCACTCACGAGAAAATGGCTGGTCACCGGGATGCCCAGTCCCATGCTTTATGCAAACTAAATCAAAATAACTGCAAAACAAAACTACACCACAACACTTAATTGGGGGCTATTAACTATCGGGAGAAATACTCGATCAAGGGCAAAACAACTGCCGGGATATTTGTTTCTGCCGTTACAAACATCTTGGGGCAGAGAAACTGCCGGGAGAACTTGAACAATGACGACACATGCACTGCCGGTACACTTCAGGGCCCATCTGCTGCCGAGACAACCACACCACGGCCCATAATCTGTCGGGAATCGACTTTGACGCCAGACCGGAATATCGGGCCTACTAAGCGCGCGCGATGAGGGGAAAGCGCGCGAGTGGCCAAAACTTTGGCCCAAAAAAGACGCCGACGCGCCGGCCCGCCATCAGATAGCGCCGCCGCCCCCAAATCCTTCGTGCCGTCCACCAGACACAGCCGCCGCCGCCCCCAACCAGACCACCGCCGCCGTCGCCCCCCACCGTGCCACCTGCCCTAACCATCCCGCCGCCGCCAAACGCCCTCCACCTGGAGCACTGTTGCCGTCGCCCCCAACCACTCCAGAGCGGCGGCTCCAAGCACCGAATTGACCGCAGCCGCCAACCGCTCCAGATCCAAGCCGGCGGCCGCCCTCCACCCAGAACGCTGCCGCCGTCCCCCCTCCCCAACCACTCCAGAGCGGCGCCACCGAGCCGCCACTCCAGACCGCAAGCGGTGACCACCCTCCTCCGCCGAATGTCTTCCCTCACCACCACCCATCTCGGGAGCTTCCTCCCCGACCATGCCTCCTCTCCACAAGCTTCATCGAAGAACCAAGCGGGGACCCCTCATCTACGTCGTCTACCCCAGGCAGGGGAGCATCAATCCTCCTCGCGAGCAGCTCTGCCTTTCCCTGGATAGCGCTGACTCCTCTATTTCTTGCTGCAACCGCGAGAATTTGACAGGTGATATTTCCTAGATCACTGCAGAAATTGGTGTGTATCTCTAAAATCTATGTATATAGTCTATTAGTTAATCTGGGAAGGGTTCCTCAAAACAACGTTGGTCATCAAGGATCATCCAAGCCTGAAATTGGTAAAACTTGAAGGTTAGCAAAAGTGGCGGGGCTTCAAAGAAAATATTGGGCGGGCCAGGCAAACGGTGCACAGGTTTTTTGTTTGAGATTCTGAGTCATAGGCATTAGTATATAATACATGATTACAAGATGGAGTGAGCATATATGTATATATCAATTCATAAATTGTGAGTGAGCTTGCTTATAAATGCTTATGGCTGCAAAATATATGTTCTGATATTTAAAATGTTCATAACAATTGGGTGAACACTCAGGCTATCTATCTAATGAAGCGATTACAGGAAAATTAGATGTACAGTGCAGTACTATTTGCATCTAATTCATGTCCTCAATTGAGTGGAACAACCAGGCTATCTATCCAGGACAGTATGATGGACAGAATAAGCATATGGATAATCTGTATCTAACTCCTTCGTTGAACTCAGAATTTGGGAAAAGAAATTAGATTACCTGTTATCTCTTGCTGAATCGTAGTTGCAGGGAAATTAGATGGAGTGGTTTCCCTTATGGTGAGTCGGAGGTGACAGGGGAGTGGAGTTTGTGGGGTGTGCGTTTCGGCCGGCCCCTGGTTGTTCGATGCCAGATCTGCGTGGGATGCCGGTGAGCGGCTGGTGCTAGGCCTAGTGTGCCGCTGCCTGCTGCGGCCATGAGAAATAGCGTGCTGCTACATGCTCGTGCCAGCTACATGGATCGACCGTATTCTTAGTGGGCTGTGCTTTGGTGCATAGGTAAAATTAAAAGTGCCAGGAACCTGGGTGCACATGGCCCTGTTTGGCCCCAACAAAGCTCCGCTCCTGGTTAGCAAACAATAAATAGGTTTGTTTTGATGGTGTACTGAAGATTACAAGTATTGTAGATAATACACTTTGTTCATTTCAAGTATCAGTTAATTGATTGTTTCTGCTTCACAATGCTCTAAGACTGGCGAAGCAGTTTTATGTGTTCTGTAGGGGTGGTATGCATCTCTTATTTTATTTCTCAGAAATAAAGGCTAAGACTATGAATATCTGCATGTCATATCAAATCATTATGCCTTCCAACATTAAGCAAAGTGTATGAGGCCTAGACTTTGAATATTTCCTATATATTTGATGGTAGAGTCGTAGCAACTTCCCAGATTTCTCAATATCATGTCCAATAGTGTTTATAGTCCTTCTTTCATAGATTTTTACTCACACTTTAAAAGTTTTGTTAACCAAATCTATGCAAGCTTAATGGAGCATTTGAGTTACACCAAAATGTCCAATAGCAATGGATTCTGTACATTGATAAAAATCAACATATTGCCAGTTAAATCTGTTTTCACCAAAATGGTAGAATTCTGTGTTCCACTATGCACATCATAATATTTAGATTTCTATATGCTTGTAACTACATGGACTTTGTCAAAACAATATTTTGCACTAGTAACAGTACAAGATATCTCTAAGTCAACTTATGTAATAAAGTAATCTCATGCAGATTGTTAATATGAGTGAGAAACTTTATCTCAAGTTATTATATGATCTTGGTTACTGCAGTTTTCAGTATGTTGCTCTTGCCGGTCGACTTTAGCTTAGCATCCATTTTTGAATGTTTTGAATTGGTTTCTCTTCCTGTGTTTGTCGCTCTTCCTATTTCCATTCCCGATGCCATAGTAATACATAATTGTTTCTGATGAATATAAGACATTCAGTGTGCTTAAGGACATGGGCGAAATCAAGTATAATTTTAAGAGGAGCATTTATGAGATCGAGTAGCTACATGATTTCTCAATGCAAAGCTCCTAGCTGTGTTTGTGCACTTATTCTTCCAATATATTCTTAGGATATGCCTAACTACAGTTCTGTCACATGGATTCCTCCTTATTTTATTATCAACTCACTTGAACTCAAAGTGGTCGGACCCTACGCAAGTGGGAGCAACATGCACCGGGCTGCCCTTTTTTTTGTTAATGTTACTGACTTGAATTATTTCTGAATGTACTAGGTATCAATTTGTCCATCGTTTACTAAATACAAATAAAATACAAAAATGTTGCAACAAAATGGGCTGATTCCACAACTAAACATATTTTTTATACCTCATTCACATATTTGTGTGCTGAAAAAGATTCGGCCCTCTCCTGTCACTGATTGTGTCCTACATTTTTGTACAGGGACACTGATTGTTTTGCATGGACACTGATTGCTTATTTCTCTTGTAGGGTTACTAAAATGCGGTCTCTACCTTGTGTTGGACAAACTTGAACTCCAGTTCTACCGGAGATTAGTGAAGAAAATGTGAGTGTAAACTTGAAGGTGTCCTTGTCACAATTTTACAGAATGAACCAATCCTTTTCACTTTGCTTTCTTCTGCAGCCATATCATCCAGAGGGAGAGGGAACCATCTAAGGCGCATCAAATCAAGATAGAGTTCTCTGCAACCATTTTAGTCGAGTAGCAGTTTTGCGAAAGGTGACCGTGGCAAACATTTTATCCTGTTACAAGCACATTATTTGGATGAAATGGCATTTATTGTTGGTGGCTTATTTGTATGCCTAACAAGTTGGGTGCTTGTCTTCAGGGTATGTCATAACCTAAACCTTTAGGTTACTATAAACAAGTTTGGAACGACAAGAATATCAAATTATAACTTTTTACTGTTTTGTTACTATAACTGGAATGGAATGAGCTGTGTACGTTAGCCTGATTCAAATCCTTTTCATCTCCAATGAACGATCTGTGTACAACATCAGCCTTCATTCAAACTCCATGTACTGAATAATTTCACAGCGTGTGCTGCTACAGCCAACGCCCAATAGCAAGGCAAACAAAGAAGGCATTAGAACACTTGTCCTTATGTGATGTAAAAATTGCATTTTTTATTGTCCAGTATTAGTTGCATGTTCATGTATGTTACAACTTACAACAGGTTTATTGTGCTATGAGAGCTCCATTTTGAGTTTCCGGTCTGTTGCAGGTTTCCGAAAGATGCACTACTTGATGGAGATTTGGATGATCTACAAGCTGCTGAAGGTTTGCAAGATGTACTATTAAGTTGGTGGAGTGATAATATAATGCGCCTTGTTTGTTGAACCTGGAGACATTGGGAAGTTCAGCTCAATTTGGTGGCCGTTTTGGCACATAGGCCACTATATGGCCATTTTGGTTGCGTGACACATTTAGAAACATATACACGTCTCCCTTTGTGGAACTACTTCATTTTGGTTGTGTGGCACATCTATCTAGAAACATTTATGTACTCCTTTTGTGGCACAATCTGCTTATATATGTTCTTATATTTATGGAATGAAGTTTAAGGTTTCCGATGAGGCCTATATGTTACTTTGAAGTGTATGTATAAATTGTGTGAGGTGTCCTGATTGCTTAACATAATGAATGGATATTACATCAGGGATGCCTACAATAGTTTGCTAGTGAAATCGAAGTGTTGGCATCATAACTGCCGGGAAACCATGCATGTGCAGGCAGCTAAACTGCCGGCAATTGTAGTTTCATGTGCCTTGACCAATCTGCCGGGAGAAAACAAACTGCCGGCAAATATAAGGGCCAGGGCAGAGAAACTGCCGGTAGAAGTTTATCTGCCGGGGCAACTAATCCCCGGCAGTCGTTATTGTGGAGGTTCTATCTGCCAGGAGAAACGCTATCTCGGCAGATTGTCTGCCCTTATAAGCATGTTTTCCCGGTAGTTTTTCTGTCCTTATATCAGCGTTGTGGTGTAGTGACTCGTTGTTTCGAGCAAGCCATGGATTGATGTTTGTTGGTGGAGGGGGAGTATAAACTTTACCATTCTGTTTGGGAACCGCCTATAATGTGTGTAGCATGGAAGATATCGCCATCTCTTGGTTGTTATGTTGACAATGAAAGTATACCGCTCAAAATATTAATTATCTCCATTTCAAAACCGAGCTCTGGCACCTCTACAAATCCCTGCTTCCCTCTGCGAAGGGCATATCCATTTACTTTTATGTTGAGTCATCACCCTCTTATTAAAAGCACTAGCTGGAGAGTGCAGCTGTCATTTGCATTCATCACTATTAATTTATATTGGGTGTGACTATGATTGGATCTCTTTTACAATGAATTACAATGTCTAGTCAGTCCTTGATCTTTAAAGGTGCTCTGCATTTATGTTTTGCGGTCTCAGAAAGGTCTAGCGAGATACCATCTTGTTATATCATATTATGATTGTTTTGAGAAAGTGTTGTCATCCGAGATTTATTATTATGGCTTGCTAGTTGATTATGCTATTGATATGGGTAATCATGAGACCTGAGAATTATTGCAAATGTGGTTAGCTATAATCTTTGCTGAAAACTTGAATGCTAGCTTGACATATTTACACCAACAAGAGCAAACAGAGTTTGTAAAAGTTTTTCTTTATTTCTTTCAGTTTGTCAACTGAATTGCTTGAGGACAAGCAAGGGTTTAAGCTTGAGGGAGTTGATACGTCTCCATCGTATCTACTTTTCCAAACACTTTTGCCCTTATTTTGGACTCTAACTTGTATGATTTGAATGGAACTAACCCGGACTGACGTTGTTTTTAGCAGAATTGCCATGACGTTGTTTTATGTGCAGAAAATAAAAGTTCTCAGAATGACCTGAAACTCCACGGAATGTCTTACAATAAATATATAAAAATCCTCGCCAAAGATGAAGACCAGGGGGCCCACACCCTGTCCACGAGGGTGGGGCCCCCCTAGGGCGCGCCCCCTACCTCGTGGGCCCCCTGGAGACCTCCCGACTCCAACTCCAACTCTATATATTTGCTTTCGGGGAGAAAAAAATAGGAGAGAAGAATTCATTGTGTTTTATGATACGGAGCCGCCGCCAAGCCTTAAAACCTCTCGGGAGGGCTGATCTGGAGTCTGTTCGAGGCTCCGGAGAGGGGGATTCATCGCTGTCGTCATCATCAACCATCCTCCATCACCAATTTCATGATGCTCACCGCCGTGTGTGAGTAATTCCATCGTAGGCTTGCTGGACGGTGATGGGTTGGATGAGATTTATCTTGTAATCGAGTTATTTTGTTAGGGTTTGATCCCTAGTATCCACTATGTTCTGAGATTGATGGTGCTATGACTTTGCTATGCTTAATGCCTGTCACTAGGGCCCGAGTGCCATGATTTCAGATATGAACCTATTATGTTTTCATCAATATATGAGTGTTCTTGATCCTATCTTGAAATTCTATAGTCACCTATTATGTGTTATGATCTGTTAACCCCGAAGTGACAATAATCGGGATACTTACCGGTGATGACCGTAGTTTGAGGAGTTAATGTATTCACTACGTGCTAATGCTTTGTTCCGGTTCTCTATTAAAAGGAGGCCTTAATATCCCTTAGTTTCCATTAGGACCCCGCTGCCACGAGAGGGTAGGACAAAAGATGTCATGCAAGTTCATTTTCATAAGCATGTATGACTATATTCGGAATCCATGCCTACATTACATTGATGAATTGGAGCTAGTTCTGTGTCACCCTATGTTATGACTGTTACATGATGAACCGCATCCGGCATAATTATCCATTACTGATCCGATGCCTACGAGCTTTCCATATACTGGTTTACGCTTATTTACTTTCCCGTTGCTATTGTTACAATCACTACAAAATACCAAAAACATTACTTTGCTTTCGTTACTCTTTTGTTACCGTTACCATCACTATCATATTACTTTGCTACTAAACACTTTGCTGCAGATACTAAGTTTCCAGGTGTGGTTGAATTGACAACTCAACTGCTAATACTTGAGAATATTCTTTGGCTCCCCTTGTGTTGAATCAATAAATTTGGGTTGAATACTCTACCCTCGAAAGCTGTTGCGATCCCCTATACTTGTGGGTTATCAAGTCACAATACTTATGCCTATTTTCTCTTCTTTTACAAGGCTTACATATAGAGGGAGAATGCCGGCAGCTGGGATTCTGGGCTGGAAAAGGAGCAAATATTAGAGACCTATTCTGCATAGCTCCAAAAGTCCTGAAATTTCATGGAAGTCATTTTAAGAATATATAAAAAAATACCGAGCGCAAGAAGTTCTGGAGGGGGGGCACACCCTGCCCACGAGGGTGGGGGCACGCCCCCTGCCTCGTGGGCCCCCTGGTGGCCCTCCGATGCCCATCTTCTGCTATATGGAGTCTTTCGATGAGGAAAAAAATCATAAGCCAGCTTTTAGGACGAGACTCCGCCGCCACGAGGCGGAACCTTGGCGGAACCAATCTAGGGCTCTGGCGGAGCTATTCTGCCGAGGAAACTTCCCTCCGGGAGGGGGAAATCATCGCCATTGTCATCACCAACGATCCTCTCACCGGGAGGGGGTCAATCTCCATCAACATCTTCACCAGCACCATCTCCTCTCAAACCCTAGTTCATCTCATGTATCCAATTCTTGTCTCTAAGTCCGGGATTGGTACCTGTAGGTTGCTAGTAGTGTTGATTACTCCTTGTAGTTGATGCTAGTTGGTATATTTGTTGGAAGATCATATGTTCAGATCCTATATGCATATTAATACTCCTCTGATTACGAACATGAATATGCTTTGTGAGTAGTTACGTTTGTTCTTCAGGACATGGGAGAAGTCTTGCTATTAGTAGTCATGTGAATTTGGTATTCGTTCGATATTTTGATGAGATGTATGTTGTCTCTCCTCTAGGGGTGTTATGTGATACGTCTCCAATGTATCTATAATTTTTGATTGCTCCATGCTTTATTATCTACTGTTTTGGACATTATTGGGCTTTATTATCCACTTCTATATTATTTTTGGGACTAACCTATTAACCGGAGGCCCAGCCCAGAATTGCTATTTTTTTTCCTGTTTTAGGGTTTCAAAGAAAAGGAATATCAAACGGAGTCCAAACGGAATGAAACCTTCGGGAACGTGATTTTCTCAACGAACAAGACCCGGGAGACTTGGACCCTACATCAAGAAACGAAAGAGGAGGCCACGAGGTAGGGGGCGCGCCTAACCCACCCACCCCCCCAGGTGCGCCCTCCACCCTCGTGGGCCCCCTGTTGCTCCACCGACGTACTCCTTCCTCCTATATATACCTACGTACCCCCAAACGATCAGATAAGGAGCCAAAAACCTAATTCCACCACCGCAACTTTCTGTATCCACGAGATCCCATCTTGTGGCCTGTTCCGGAGCTCTGCCGGAGGGGGCATCGATCATGGAGGGCTTCTACATCAACACCATAGCCCCTCCGATGAAGTGTGAGTAGTTTACCTCAGACCTACGGGTCCATAGTTATTAGCTAGATGGCTTCTTCTCTCTTTTTGGATCTCAATACAATGTTCTCCCCCTCTCTTGTGGAGAACTATTTGATGTAATCTTCTTTTTGTGGTGTGTTTGTTGAGATCAATGAATTGTGGGTTTATGATCAAGTCTATCTATGAATAATATTTGAATCTTCTCTGAATTCTTTTAGGTATGATTGGTTATCTTTGCAACTCTCTTCGAATTATCAGTTTGGTTTGGCCTACTAGATTGATCTCTCTTGCAATGGGAGAAGTGCTTAGCTTTGGGTTCAATCTTGCGGTGTCCTTTCCTAGTGACAGTAGGGGCAGCAAGGCACGTATTGTATTGTTGACATCGAGGATAACAAGAAGGGGTTTTCATCATATTGCATGAGTCTATCCCTCTACATCATGCCATCTTGCTTAAGGCGTTACTCTGTTTTTAACTTAATACTCTAGATGCATGCTGGATAGCGGTCGATGAGTGGAGTAATAGTAGTAGATGCAGGCAGGAGTCGGTCTACTTGTCTCGGACGTGATTCCTATATACATGATCATACCTAGATATTCTCATAACTATGCTCAATTCTGTCAATTGCTCAACAGTAATTTGTTCAACCACCGTAGAATACTTATGCTCTCGAGAGATGCCACTAGTGAAACCTATGGCCCCCGGGTCTATCTTCATCATATTAATCTCCTACTACTTAGTTGTTTCCTTTGCTTTTTACTTTTCCTTTATTTTACTTTGCATCTTTATCACAAAAATACCAAAAATATTATCTTATCATATCTATCACATCTCACTCTCGTAAGTGGCCGTGTAGGGATTGACAACCCCTATTCGCGTTGGTTGCGAGGATTTATTTGTTTTGTGCAGGTACAAGGGACTCGCGCGTAGCCTCCTATTGGATTTATACCTTGGTTCTCAAAAACTAAGGGAAATACTCACGCTACTTTGCTGCATCATCCCTTCCTCGCGCGTAGCCTCCTATTCGGGGAAGTATTTCTAGCGCCGTTGCCGGAGAGATCTACGCAAAAGTCAACATACCAAGTACCCATCACATACCCTTATCTCCCGCATTACATTATTTGCCATTTGCCTCTCTTTTTCCTCTCCCCCACTTCACCCTTGCCGTTTTATTCGCCCTCTCTCTCTCTATCCTCCCTCTCTTTCTCTATTTGCCTCTTTTTGCTCGCCTGTTTGCTTGTGTGTTAGTTTGTTTGCTTGTCGTTATGGCTAGTCCCTTATCTTCTCCATTATCTCCCGAGAGTGAAATTCTAAATTTTAAGCAAAGGGAGGGAGAAAATCTAAAAGATGCTTGGTATAGAATTTGCAATGCTCAAAATAGATCTACTAGGAAGCAATCTACTTCCGTTCTTCTTCACAATTTTTATGTAGGCATTACTCCTTGGCACAGATATGTTCTTGATACTATTACCGGAGGGAACTTCTTGGGTAGACATACTTTTGATTCTTATAATGCTATGATATATTTGTTTGGCTCACCCCCTCTTTTGGTTAATGGAACTGTATTAACTTTGGAGCATGTAATACAAAGGCTTGAAATTATTGAAAATAAGGTTGGCACCGTAGAGTTAATTGAAAATTTGGATAAAAAGATTCACAACCGAATCTCTCAATATGGATCTAAAGTAGGAGTCACTTTGAAAAATATTAAAGAGAAGGAACCCATAGAAAATGAGAAATTAAATCACGATTCCACTAGGATCGATAAACTTGAGGATATTATTACCAACTTGGGAACCGATTTTTCTTCCGTAAAGAATACTCCAAGTCCTCCCACTAAAATTTCCAAGCTTATGTATGTTCCTAAAAATAAGGGTGAATCCTCTAGTAAGGAAACTGCGGATCTCAAATCTATAAGTATTCATCCCAATCTTTTTGCTATCATTAAGTAACCATTTGTTACAAATGAATTTTTCGATCTTGTGCCTAAAAGTTTGATAATAAATAAAAAGGAAGAAATTCCTAAAGATGGTAGATGCCTCATTGAATAATTTCCTACCAAATATGGCAATACCTAGATCTATCCTTGCTTGTTATGCCTAGCTAGGGGCATTAAACGATAGCGCTTGTTGGGAGGCAACCCAATTTTATTTTTATTCCTTGCTTTTTGCTCCTGTTTAGTAATAAATAATTTATCTAGCCTCTGTTTTGGTTGTATTTTTTGTGTTTAATTAGTGTTTGTGCCATGTAGAACCGTTGGGAAGACTTGGGGAAAGTCTTGTTACACTTGCTGTAAAAAACAGAAACTTTAGCGCTCACGAGAACTGCTGTCATTTTTATTTGGAAAGTGCTATTTAGTTAATTCTTTTTGAAGATGATTAATAGGTAAATTCCGCACGTCCATAAATTTATTTTAGAATTTTTGGGGTTCCAGATCTTGCGCTAGCTACAGATTACTACAGACTGTTCTGTTTTTGACAGATTCTGTTTTTCGTGTGTTGTTTGCTTATTTTGATGAATCTATGGCTAGTAAAATAGTTTATAAACCATAGAGAAGTTGGAATACAGTAGGTATAATACCAATATAAATACGGAATGAGTTTATTACAGTACCTTGAAGTGGTCTTTTATTTTCTTTCGCTAACGGAGCTCACGAGATTTTCTACTTTAAGTTTTGTGTTGTGAAGTTTTCAAGTTTTGGGTAAAGATTTGATGGATTATGGAACAAGGAGTGGAAAGAGCCTAAGCTTGGGGATGCCCATGGCACCCCCAAGATAATCTAAGGACACCTAAAAGCGAAAGCTTGGGGATGCCCCGGAAGGCATCCCCTCGTTCGTCTACTTCTATCGGTAACTTTACTTGGAGCTATATTTTTATTCGCCACATGATATGTGTTTTTCTTGGAGCGTCTTGTATGATTTGAGTATTTAGTTGTTAGTTTACAACAATCATCCTTGCTGTACACACCTTTTGAGAGAGCCATACATGATTTGGAAATTGTTAGAATACTCTATGTGCTTCGCTTATATCTTTTGAGTTATATAGTTTTGCTCTAGTACTTCACTTATATCTTTTAGAGCACGGTGGTGGATTTGTTTTATAGAAACTATTGATCTCTCATGCTTCACTTAGATTATTTTGAGAGTCTTAAAAAGCATGGTAATTTTCTTAAAATCCTAATATGCTTGGTATACAAGATTAATAATAAAACTTTCTTATGAGTGTGTTGAATACTATGAGAAGTTTGATACTTGATAATTGTTTTGAGATATAAAGATGGTGATATTAAAGTTGTGCTAGTTGAGTAGTTATGAATTTGAGAAATACTTGTGTTAAAGTTTGTGATTCCCGTAGCATGCACGTATGGTGAACCGTTATGTGATGAAGTCGGAGCATGATTTATTTTTTGATTGTCTTCCTTATGAGTGGCGGTCGGGGACGAGCGATGGTCTTTTCCTACCAATCTATCGCCCTAGGAGCATGCGCGTAATACTTTGCTTTGATAACTTGTAGATTTTTGCAATAAGTATATGAGTTCTTTATGACTAATGTTGAGTCCACGGATTATACGCACTCTCACCCTTCCACCTTTGCTAGCCTCTCTAATACCGCGCACCTTTCGCCGGTATCATACACCCACCATATACCTTCCTCAAAACAGCCACCATACCTACCTATTATGGCATTTCCGTAGCCATTCCGAGATGTATTCCCATGCAACTTTGCACCGTTCCGTTTATTATGACACACTCCATCATTGTCATATTGCTTAGCATGATCATGTAGTTGACATCGTATTTGTGGCAAAGCCACCATTCATAATTCTTTCATACGTGTCACTCTTGATTCATTGCATATCCCGGTACACCGCCGGAGGCATTCATATAGAGTCATATTTTGTTCTAAGTATCGAGTTGTAATTGTTGAGTTGTAAGAAAATAAAAGTGTGATGATCATCATTATTAGAGCAATGTCCCAGTGAGGAAAGGATGATGGAGACTATGATTCCCCCACAAGTCGGGATGAGACTCTGGACGAAAAATTAAAAAAAGGAGGCCATAAAAAAGAGGAAAGGCCCAAATAAAAAAATGAGAGAAAAAGAGAGAAGGGACAATGTTACTATCATTTTACCACACTTGTTCTTCAAAGTAGCACCATGATATTCATGATAGAGAGTCTCCTATGTTATCACTTTCATATACTAGTGGGAATTTTTCATTATAGAGCTTGGCTTGTATATTCCAATGATGGGCTTCCTCAAAATGCCCTAGGTCTTCATGAGCAAGCAAGTTGGATGCACACCCACTTAGTTTCTTTTTGAGCTTTCATATACTTATAGCTCTAGTGCATCTGTTGCATGGCAATCCCTACTCACTCACATTGATATCTATTGATGGGCATCTGTTGGGGTTCATAGCAGAAATTTAAAATTTTCTACGCATCACCAAGATCAATCTATGGAGTTATCTAGCAACGAGGGGAAGGGGAGTGCATCTACATACCCTTGTAGATCGCTATGCGGAAGCATTACTAGAACGCGGATGAGGTAGTCGTACTCGTAGCGATTCAGATCGCGGTCGATTCCGATCTAAGCGCCGACCAACGGCGCCTCTGCGTTCAACACACGTGCAGCCCGGTGACGTCTCCCATGCCCTGATCTAGCAAGGAGAGAAGGAGAGGTTTGGGAAGACTCCATCCAACAGCAGCACGACGGCATAGTGGTGGTGGAGGAGCGCGGTACTCCAGCAGGGCTTCGCCAAGCACTACGAGAGATGAGGAGGGAGAGAGGTAGGGATGGGCCTTGGGAGAGAGAGACTCGTGTGTTGTGCAGCCCCAAAACCTCCACTATATATAGGGGCAAGGGCAAGGGGAGGCGCCCTAGAGTTTACCCTAGGGGGGGCGGCGGCCAGGGCTGATGGGATCTCCCCCTTGGGTGACTTGGCCCCCAAGCCAGTAGGTGGGAACCCTAGATGGGGCGCCCCAAACCCCCTGGTCAGCGGGAATAGGTGAGGGGGTGCACAGCCCCTTACTGGGCTGGTTTGCGCCCTTCCCTTGGCCCATGAAGCCCCCCAACACTTGTCGGGGCTCCCGAAACACCTTTCGGTCATGCTGGTCATCACCCGGTACCTCCGGAACAGTTCCGGACTCCAAAACCCTTTGTCCAATATATCAATCTTCACCTCCGGACCATTCCGGAACTCCTCATGACGTCTGGGATCTCATCCGGGACTCTGGACAACATTCAGTAACCGCATACATACTTTCCCTATAACCCTAGCGTCATCGAACCTTAAGTATGTAGACCCTACGGGCTCGGGAATAATGCAGACATGACCGAGACATCTCTCTGGTCAATAACCAACAGCGGGATCTGGATACATGTTGGCTACCACATGTTCCATGATGATCTCATCGGATGAACCACGATGTCAAGGATTCAGTCAATCCCGTATACAATTCCCTTTGTCTACCAGTATAGTACTTCCCGAGATTCGATCATCGGTATCCCGATACCTTGTTCAATCTCGTTACCGGCAAGTCTCTTTACTCGTTCCGTAACACATCATCCCGTGATCAACTCCTTGGTCACATTGTGCACATTATGATGATGTCCTACCGAGTGGGCCCAGAGATACCTCTCCGTTTACACGGAGTGACAAATCCCAGTCTCAATTCGTGCCAACCCAACAGACACTTTTGGAGATACCCGTAGTGCAACTTTATAGCCACCCAGTTACGTTGTGGCGTTTGGTACACCCAAAGCATTCCTACTGTATCCGGGAGTTACACAATCTCATGGTCTAAGGAAATGATACTTGACATTAGAAAAGCTTTAGCAGACAAACTATACGATCTTGTGCTAGGCTTAGGATTGGGTCTTGTCCATCACATCATTCTCCTAATGATGTGATCCCGTTATCAATGACATCCAATGTCCATGGTCAGGAAACCATGACCATCTATTAATCAACGAGCTAGTCAACTAGAGGCTTACTAGGGACATGTTGTGGTCTATGTATTCACACATGTATTACGGTTTCCGGTTAATACAATTATAGCATGAACAATAGACAATTATCATGAACAAGGAAATACAATAATAACCATTTTATTATTGCCTCTAGTGCATATTTCCAACAGTCTCCCACTTGCACTAGAGTCAATAATCTAGTTCACATCACTATGTGATTGCAATGAATCCAACACCCATGGGGTTTGTTCATATCTTGCTTGTGAGAGAGGTTTATTAGTCAATGAGTCTGAACCTTTCAGATCCATGTGTGCTTTACAAATCTCTATGTCATCTTGTAGATGCAGCTACCACGCGCTACTTGGAGCTATTCCAAATAACTGTTCTACTATACGAATCCGGTTTACTACTCAGAGTCATCCGGATTAGAGTCAAAGTTTGCATCGACGTAACCCTTTACAACGAACTCTTTTACCACCTCCATAATCGAGAAAATTCCTTAGTCCACTAGTTACTAAGGATAAGTTCGACCGCTCTCATGTGATCCATTCCTGGATCACTCTTGTACCCCTTGACTGACTCATGGCAAGGCACACTTTAGGTGCGGTACACAGCATAGCATACTATAGAGCCTATGTCTAAATCATAGGGGACGACCTTCGTCCTTTCTCTCTCTTCTGCCGTGGTCAGGTCTTGAGTATTACTCAATGCTCATACCTTGTAACACAGCCAAGAACTTTGCTGATCTATTTTGAACTCCTTCAAAATCTTGTCACGGTATGTATTCATTTGAAAGTACTATTAAGCGTTTTTGATCTATCCATATAGATCTTGATGCTCAATGTTCAAGTAGCTTAATCCGGGTTTTCCATTGAAAAACACTTTTCAAATAACCATGTATGCTTTCCAAAAATTCTACATCATTTCTGATCAACAATATGTTAACAACATATACTCATCAAAAATTATATAGTGCTCCCACTCACTTCTTTGGAAATACAAGTTTCTCATAAACTTTGTATAAACCCAAAATCTTTGATCATCTCATCAAAGCATATATTCCAATTCCGAGATGCTTACTCCAGTCCTTAGAAGGATCTGGAGCTTCGCATACTTGTTAGCATCTTTCAGGATTGACAAAACCTTCTGGTTGTATCACATACAACATTTCCTCAAGAAAAACATCGAGGAAACAATGTTTTGACATCCTATCTACAAGATTTTATAAATAATGCAGTAACTGCTAACATAATTCCAACAGACTCTTAGCATCGCTACGAGTGAGAAAGTCTAATTGTAGTCAACTCCTTGAACTTGTCGGAAAACATCTTAACGACAAGTCAAGCTTTCTTAATGGTGACACTTACCATCATTGTCCGTCTTCCTTTTAAAATCCATCTGCACCCAACAGCCTTACGACCATCAAGTAATTCTTCCAAAGTCTATACTTTGTTTTTATACATGGATCCTCTCTCGGATTTTATGGCCTCGAGCCATTCGTCGGAATCCAGGCCCACCATCGCTTCTCCATAGCTCGTAGGTTCATTGTTGTCTAGCAACATGACTTCCAAGATAGGATTACGTACCACTCTGAAGTAGTACGCATCCTTGTCGACCTATGAGGTTTGGTAGTGACTTGATCCGAAGTTTCATGATCACTATCATAAGCTTCCACTTCAATTGGTGTAGGTGCCACAGGAACAACTTCATGTGCCCTGCTACACACTAGTTAAAGTGACGGTTCAATAACCTCATCAAGTCTCCACCATCCTCCCACTCAATTCTTTCGAGAGAAACTTTTCCTCGAGAAAGGACCCATTTCTAGAAACAATCACTTTTGCTTCCGGATCTGAAATAGGAGGTATACCCAACTATTTTTGGGTATTCTATGAAGATGCATTTATCCGCTTTGGGTTCGAGCTTATCAGCCTGAAACTTTTTCACATAAGCATTGCAGCCCCAAACTTTTTAAGAAACGACAGCTTAGGTTTCTCTAAACCATAGTTCATACGGTGTCGTCTCAACGGAATTGTGTGGTGCCCTATTTAAAGTGAGTGCGGTTGTCTCTAATGCCTAACCCATAAACGATAGTGGTAATTCGATAAGAGACATCATCGTATGCACCATATCCAATAGGGTGCAGTTGTGATGTTCGGACACACCATCACACTATGGTGGTCCAGGCGGTATTAGTTGTGAAACAATTTTCACAATATCTTAATTGTGTGCCAAAATCGTAACTCAGATATTCATCTCTATGATCATATCATAGACATTTTATCATCTTGTCACTACGATCTTTAACTTCACTCTAAAATTACTTAAACCTTTCAATAATTCAGACTTGTGTTTCATCAAGTAAATATACTCAGCATCTACTCAAATCATCTGTGAAGTAAGAACATAATGATATCCACTGCGTGCCTCAGCACTCATTGGACTGCACACATCAAAATGTATTACTTCCAACAAGTTGCTTTCTTGTTCCATCTTACTGAAAACGAGGCCGTTCAGTCATCTTGCCCATGTGGTATGATTTGCATGTCTCAAGTGATTCAAAAACAAGTGAGTCCAAAGATCCATCTGTATGGAGTTTCTTCATGCATATCTACCAATAGACATGGTTCGCATGTCTTAATCTTTTCAAAATGAGTGAGTCCAAAGATCCATCAACATGGAGCTTCTTCATGCATTTTATACCAACATGACTCACATGGCAGTGCCACAAGTATGTGGTACTATCATTACTATCTTTTGGCATGAACATGTGTATCACTACAACCGAGATTCAATAAACCATTCATTTTTCGGTGCAAGACCACTGAAGATATTATTCAAATAAACAGAGTAACCATTATTCTCCATAAATGAATAACCGCGTGGAGATAAACATAATCCAATCATGTCTATGCTCAACGCAAACACCAAATAACAATTATTTCGGTTTAACACCAGTCCCGATGGTAGAGGGAGCGTGCGATGTTTGATCACATCAACCTTGGAAACACTTCCAACACATATCGTCATCTCACCTTTAGCTAGTCTCCGCAGCCTTTTATTTCGAGTTACTAACGCTTAGCAACCGAACCGGTATTTATTACCCTGGTGCTACTAGGAGTACTAGTAAAGTACACAATAATATGACGTAGATCCAAAATACTTCTGTTGACCTTGCCAGCCTTCTCATCTACCAAGTATCTAGGGTAGTTCTGCTTCGGTGACCGTTCCCCTCATTATAGAAGCACTTAGTCTCGGGTTTGGTTCAACCTTGGGTTTCTTCACTAGAGCAGTAACTGATTTGCCGTCTCATGAAGTATCCCTTCTTTCCCTTGCCCTTCTTGAAACTAGTGGTTTAACCATCAACAATTGATGCTCCTACTTGATTTCCACTTTCGCGGTGTCAAACATCGCGAGTTGCTCAAGGATCATCATGTCTATCCCAGATATGTTATAGTTCATCAGGAAGCTCCAATAGCTTGGTGGCAGTGACTATGGAGAACCATCACTATCTCATCTGGAAGATTAACTCCCACTCGATTCAAGCGATTGCAGTACTCAGACAATCTGAGCACATGCTCAACAATTGAGTTTTTCTCCCGTAGTTTGCAGGCTTAAGAAACTTGTCAGAGGTCTCATACCTCTTGACGTGGGCACTAGTCTGAAATTCCAATTTCAGTCTTTGGAACATCTCATATGTTCTGTGACGTTTCAAAAACGTCTTTGGTGCCACAATTCTAAGCCGTTAGTATTACATACTGAACTATCACGTAGTCATCAAAACGTGTATGTCAGATGTTTCCCAACATCTATAGACGATGCTCGGGGTTCAACACACTGAGCGGTGCATTAAGAACATAACCCTTCTGTGCAGCAATGAGGACAATCCTCAGTTCACGGACCTAGTCCGCATAATTGCTACTGTCAACTCTCAACTAAATTTTCTCTAGGAACATATCTAAAACAGTAGAACCAAAGCGTGAGCTACGACATAATTTGCAAAGACCTTTTGACTATGTTCATGATAATTAAGTTCATCTAATCAAATTATTCAATGAACTCCCACTTAGATAGACATCCCTCTAGTCATCTAAGTGATACATGATCTGAGTCAACTAGGCCGTGTCTGGTCATCACGTGAGACGGACTAGTCATCATCGGTGAACATCTTCATGTTGATCGTATCCACTATACGACTCATGTTCGACCTTTCGGTCTTCCGTGTTTCGAGGCCATGTCTGTACATGCTAGGCTCGTCAAGTTAACCTAATTGTATTGCGTGTGTAAATCTGGCTTACACCCGTTGTATGCGAACGTTAGAAACTATCACACCCGATCATCACGTGGTGCTTCGGAACAACGAACCTTAGCAACAGTGCACAGTTAGGGGTAAGACTTTCTTGAAATTATTGCGAGGGATCATCTTATTTATGCTACTGTCGTTCTAAGCAAATAAGATGTAAACATGACAAACATCACATGCAAATCATAAAGTGACATGATATGGCCAATATCATCTTGCGCCTTTGATCTCCATCTTCGATGCGCGGCATGAACACCATCGTCACCGGCATGACACCATGATCTCCATCATCGTGTCTTCATGAAGTTGCCTCGCCAACTATTACTTCTACTACTATGGCTAATGGTTAGCAATAAAGTAAAGTAATTACATGGCGTTTTCATCGACACACAGGTCATAAATAAATTAAGACAACTCCTATGGCTCCTACCAGTTGCCATACTCATCGACATGCAAGTCATGATTCCTATTACAAGAACATGATCAATCTCATACATCACATATATCATTCATCACATCCTTTTGGTCATATCACATCACATAGCATACCCTGCAAAAACAAGTTAGACGTCCTCTAATTGTTGTTGCATGTTTTACGTGGCTGCTATGGGTTTCTAGCAAGAACGTTTCTTACCTACGCAAAACCACAACGGTGATATGCCAATTGCTATTTACCCTTCATAAGGACCCTTTTCATCGAATCCGATCCGACTAAAGTGGGAGAGACAGACACCCGCCAGCCACCTTATGCATCAAGTGCATGTCAGTCGGAGGAACCTGTCTCACATAAGTGTACGTGTAAGGTCGGTCCGGGCCGCTTCATCCCACAATGCCGCCGAATCAAGATAAGACTAGTAACGGCAAGCAAATTGAACAAATCATCGCCCACAACTACTTTGTGTTCTACTCGTGCATAGAATCTACGCATAGACCTAGCTCATGATGCCACTGTTGGGGTTCGTAGCAAAAATTTAAAATTTTCTATGCATCACCAAGATCAATCTATGGAGTAATCTAGAAACGAGGGGAAGGGGAGTGCATCTACATACCCTTGTAGATCGCTAAGCGGAAGCGTTACTAGAACGCGGATGAGGTAGTCGTACTCGTAGCGATTCAGATCGTGGTCGATTCCGATCTAAGCGCCGAACGACGGCGCCTCCGCGTTCAACACACGTGCAGCCCGGTGACGTCTCCCATGCCTTGATCCAGCAAGGAGACAGGGAGAGGTTGGGGAAGACTCCGTCCAGCAGCAGCATGACGGCGTGGTGGTGGTGGAGGAGCACGGTACTCCAGCAGGGCTTCGCCGAGCACTACGAGAGACGAGGAGTGAGAGAGGTAGGGCTGCACATTGGGAGAGAGAGACTCGTGTGTTGTGCAGCCCCAAAACCTCCACTATATATAGGGGCAAGGGCAAGGGGAGGCGCCCTAGGGTTTCCCCTAGGGGGGCGGTGGCCAGGGCAGATGGGATCTCCCCCTTGGGTGACTTGGCCCCCAAGCCAGGAGGTGGGAACCCTAGATGGGGTGCCCCAAACCCCCTGGTCACGTGGGAATAGGTGAGGGGGGCGCACAGCCCCTTAGTGGGCTAGTTTGCCCCCTTCCCTTAGCCCATGAAGCCCCCCAACACTTGCCGGGGCTCCCGAAACACCTTTCGGTCATGTTGGTCATCACCCGGTACCTCCGGAACACATTATGATGATGTCCTACCGAGTGGGCCCAAAGATACCTCTCCATTTACACGGAGTGACAAATGCCAACCCAACAGACAGTTTCGGAGATACCCGTAGTGCACCTTTATAGCCACCCAGTTACGTTGTGGCGTTTGGTACACCCAAAGAATTCCTACGGTATCCGGGAGTTGCACAATCTCATGGTCTAAGGAAATGATACTTGACATTAGAAAAGCTTTAGTAGACGAACTATACTATCTTGTGCTAGGCTTAGGATTGGGTCTTATCCATCACATCATTCTCCTAATGATGTGATCCCGTTATCAATGACATCCAATGTCCATGGTCAGGAAACCATGACCATCTATTGATCAACGAGCTAGTCAACTAGAGGCTTACTAGGGACATGTTGTGGTCTATGTATTCACACATGTATTACGGTTTCCGGTTAATACAATTATAGCATGAACAATAGACAATTATCATGAACAAGGAAATACAATAATAACCATTTTATTATTGCCTCTAGGGCATATTTCCAACAGCATCTCCATAGCCCGTTGATACGCCTAGTTGATGTGAGACTATCTTCTCCCTTTTTGTCTTCTCCACAACCACCATTCTATTCCATCTATAGTGCTATATCCATGGCTCATGCTCATGTATTGCGTGAAGATTGAAAAGTTTTGAGAATGTCAAAAGTATGAAACAATTGCTTGGCATGTCATCAGGGTTGTGCATGATTTAAATATTTTGTGTGGTGAATATGGAGCATAGCCAGACTATATGATTTTGTAGGGATAACTTTCTTTGGCCATGTTATTTTGAGAAGACATAATTGCTTTGTTAGTACTTGAAGTATTATTATTTTTATGTCAATATTAAACTTTTGTCTTGAATCTTTTGGATATGAATATTCATACCACAATTAAGAAGAATTACATTAAAATTATGCCAAGTAGCACTCCGCATCAAAAATTCTGTTTTTATCATTTACCTACTCAAGGACGAGCAGGAATTAAGCTTGGGGATGCTTGATACGTCTCCAACGTATCTATAATTTTTGATTGCTCCATGCTATATTATCTACTGTTTTGGACATTATTGGGCTTTATTATCCACTTTTATATTATTTTTGGGACTAACCTATTAACCGGAGGCCCAGCCCAGAATTGCTGTTTTTGCCTGTTTTAGGGTTTCGAAGAAAAGGAACATCAAACGGAGTCCAAACGGAATGAAACCTTCGGGAACGTGATTTTCTCAACGAACAAGACCCGGGAGACTTGGACCCTATGTCAAGAAACAAAAGAGGAGGCCACGAGGTAGGGGGCGCGCCTACCCCCCCCCCCCCAGGCGCGCCCTCCACCCTCGTGGGCCCCCTGTTGCTCCGCCTGTTGGGGAACGTAGCAGAAATTCAAAATTTTCCTACGTAACACCAAGATCTATCGATGGAGAGACCATAAACGAGTAGAAAGGGGAGTGCATCTACATACCCTTGTAGATCGCTAAGCGGAAGCGTTCAAGTGAACGGGGTTGATGGAGTCGTACTCGTCGTGATTCAGATCACCGATGATCCTAGTGCCGAACGGACGGCACCTCCGCGTTCAACACACGTACAGCTCGACGATGTCTCCCACGCCTTGATCCAGCAAGGAGAGAGGGAGAGGTTGAGGAAGACTCCATCCAGCAGCAGCACAACGGCGTGGTGGTGATGGAGGAGCGTGGCAATCCTGCAGGGCTTCGCCAAGCACCTACGGGAGAGGAGGAGGTGTCACGGGAGGGAGGGAGGCGCCAAGGGCTCAGGTATGGATGCCCTCCCTCCCCTCCACTATATATAGGGGCAGGGGAGAGGGGGGAGGCGCAGCCTTGCCCCCTCCTCCAAGGAAGGGGTGCGGCTAAGGAGGGGGGAGGAGTCCATCCTCCCCAAGGCACCTCGGAGGTGCCTTCCCCCTTTAGGACTCTCCCCTTTTTCCTATATCTTGGCGCATGGGCCTCTAGGGGCTGGTGCCCTTGGCCCATGTAGGCCAAGGCGCACCCCCTACAGCCCATGTGGCCCCCCGGGGCAGGTGGCCCCACCCGGTGGGCCCCCGGGACCCTTCCGGTGGTCCCGGTACAATACCGATGACCCCGAAACTTGTCCCGATGGCCGAAACAGGACTTCCTATATATAAATCTTTACCTCCGGACCATTCCGGAACTCCTCGTGACGTCCGGGATCTCATCCGGGACTCCGAACAACATTCGGTAACCACATACAAGCTTCCTTTATAACCCTAGCGTCATCGAACCTTAAGTGTGTAGACCCTACGGGTTCGGGAGACATGCAGACATGACCGAGATGTTCTCCGGTCAATAACCAACAGCGGGATCTGGATACCCATGTTGGCTCCCACATGTTCCACGATGATCTCATCGGATGAACCACGATGTCAAGGACTCAATCAATCCCGTATACAATTCCCTTTGTCTAGCGGTATGGTACTTGCCCGAGATTCGATCGTCGGTATACCGATACCTTGTTCAATCTCGTTACCGGCAAGTCTCTTTACTCGTTCCGTAACACATCATCCCGTGATCAACCCCTTGGTCACATTGTGCACATTATGATGATGTCCTACCGAGTGGGCCCAGAGATACCTCTCCGTTTACACGGAGTGACAAAATCCCAATCTCGATTCGTGCCAACCCAACAGACACTTTCAGAGATACCCGTAGTGTACCTTTATAGCCACCCAGTTACGTTGTGACGTTTGGCACACCCAAAGCACTCCTACGGTATCCGGGAGTTGCACAATCTCATGGTCTAAGGAAATGATACTTGACATTAGAAAAGCTTTAGCATACGAACTACATGATCTTGTGCTAGGCTTAGGATTGGGTCTTGTCCATCACATCATTCTCCTAATGATGTGATCCCGTTATCAACGACATCCAATGTCCATGGTCAGGAAACCGTAACCATCTATTGATTAACGAGCTAGTCAACTAGAGGCTTACTAGGGACATGGTGTTGTCTATGTATCCACACATGTATCTGAGTTTCCTATCAATACAATTCTAGCATGGATAATAAACGATTATCATGAACAAGGAAATATAATAATAATCAATTTATTATTGCCTCTAGGGCATATTTCCAACAGTCTCCCACTTGCACTAGAGTCAATAATCTAGTTCACATCGATATGTGATTAACACTCAAGGTCACATCCCCATGTGACTAACACCCAAAGAGTTTACTAGAGTCAATAATCTAGTTCACATTTACCATGTGATTAACACTCGATGAGTTCTGGGTTTGATCATGTTATGCTTGTGAGAGAGGTTATAGTCAACGGGTCTGAACCTTTCAGATCCGTGTGTGCTTTACAAATCTCTATGTCATCTCCTAGATGCAGCTACCACGTTCTATTTGGAGCTATTCCAAATAACTGTTCTACTTGGAGCTATTCTAAATTGTTGCTCCATTATACGTATCCGGTATCTCTACTCAGAGCTATCCGGATAGGTGTTAAGCTTGCATCGACGTAACCCTTTACGACGAACTCTTTTACCACCTCCATAATTGAGAAAATTCCTTAGTCCACTAGTTACTAAGGATAACTTTGACCGCTGTCCTGTGATCCATTCTTGGATCACTCTTGTACCCCTTGACTGACTCATGGTAAAGCACACTTCAGGTGCGGTACACAGCATAGCATACTGTAGAGCCTATGTCTTAAGCATAGGGGACGACCTTCGTTCCTTTCTCTCTATTCTGCCATGGTCGAGCTTTAAGTCTTAACTTCATACCTTACAACTCAGGCAAGAACTCCTTCTTTGACTGATCCATCTTGAACACCTTCAAGATCACGTCAAGGCATGTGCTCATTTGAAAGTACTATTAAGCGTTTTGATCTATCCTTATAGATCTTGATGCTCAATGTTCAAGTAGCTTAATCCAGGTTTTCCATTGAAAACACTTTCCAAATAACCCTATATGCTTTCCAGAAATTCTACGTCATTTCTGATCATTAATATGTCAACAACATATACTCATCAGAAATTCTATAGTGCTCCCACTCACTTCTTTGGAAATACAAGTTTCTCATAAACTTTGTATACACCCAAAATCTTTGATCATCATCAAAGCATACATTCCAACTCCGAGATGCTCACTCCAGTCCTCAGAAGGATTGCTGGAGCTTTGCATACTTATTAGCATATTTCAGGATAGACAAAACCTTCCGGTTGTATCACATACAACCTTTCCTCAAGAATCGTCGAGGAAACAATGTTTTGACATCCTATCTGCAAGATTTCATAAATAATGCAGTAATTGCTAATATAATTCCAACAGACTCTTAGCATCGCTACGAGTGAGAAAGTCTCATCGTAGTCAACTCCTTGAACTTGTCGAAAAACATCTTAACGACAAGTCGAGCTTTCTCAATGGTGACACTTACCATCATTGTCTGTCTTCCTTTCAAAATCCATATGTACCTAACAGCCTTACGACCATCAAGTAGTTCTTCCAAAGTCTACACTTTGTTTTCATACATGGATCCTCTCTCGGATTTTATGGCCTTGAGCCATTTATCGGAATCCGGGCCCACCATCGCTTCTCCATAGCTCGTAGGTTCATTGTTGTCTAGCAACATGACTTCCAAGACAGGATTACGTACCACTCTGAAGTAGTACGCATCCTTGTCATCCCACGAGGTTTGGTAGTGACTTGATCCGAAGTTTCATGATCACTATCATAAGCTTCCACTTCAGTTGGTGTACGTGCCACAGGAACAACTTCCTGTGCCCTGCTACACACTTGTTGAAGTGACGGTTCAATAACCTCATCAAGTCTCCACCATCCTCCCACTCAACTTTTCGAGAGAAACTTTTCCTCGAAAAAGGACCCGATTCAAGAAACAATCCCTATTGCTTTCGGATCTGAATTAGGAGGTATACCCAACTGTTTTGGGTGTCCTATGAAGATGCATTTTATCCGCTTTGGGTTCGAGCTTATCAGCCTGAAACTTTTCACATAAGCGTCGCAGCCCCAAACTTTTAAGAAACGACAACTTAGGTTTCTCTAAACCATAATTCATACGGTGTCATCTCATCGGAATTACGTGGTGCCCTATTTAAAGTGAATGTGGTTGTCTCTAATGCCTAACCCATGAACGATAGTGGTAATTCGATAAGAGACATCATGGTATGCACCATATCCAATAGGGTGCAACTATGACGTTTGGACACACCATCACACTATGGTGTTCCAGGCTGTATTAGTTGTGAAACAATTTCCACAATGTCTTAATTCTGTGCCAAACTCGTGATTCAGATATTCATCTCTATGATCATATCATAGATCTTTTATCCTCTTGTCACGACGATCTTTCAACTTCACACTGAAATTACTTGAACCTTTCAATAATTCAGACTCGTGATTCATCAAGTAAATATACTCAACATCTACTCGAATCATCTGTGAAGTAAGAACATAACGATATTCACTGCATGCCTCAGCACTCATTGGACTGCACACATCAAAATGTGTTACTTCCAACAAGTTGCTATCTTGTTCCATCTTACTGAAAACGAGGCTTTTCAGTCATCTTGCCCATGTGGTATGATTTGCATGTCCCAAGTGATTCAAAATCAAGTGAGTCAAAACGGTCCATTTGCATGGAGTTTCTTCATGCATATACACCAATAGACATGGTTCGCATGTCTCAAACTTTTCAAAAACGAGTGAGCCCAAAGATCCATCAATATGGAGCTTCTTCATGCGTTTTATACCGATATGACTTACGTGGCAGTGCCACAAGTAGGTGGTACTATCATTACTATCTTTTGGCATGAACATGTGTATCACTACGATCGAGATTTAATAAACCATTCATTTTAGGTGTAAGACCATTGAAGGTATTATTCAAATAAACAGAGTAACCATTATTCTCCTTAAATGAATAACCGTATTGCGATAGACGTAATCCAATCATGTCTATGCTCAACGCAAACACCAAATAACAATTATTTAGGTTTAACACCAATCTCTTTGGTAGAGGGAGCGTGCGATGCTTGATCATATCAAGCTTGGAAAAACTTCCAACACATATCGTCAGCTCACCTTTAGCTAGTCTCCGTTTATTCCGTAGCCTTTTGTTTCGAGTTACTAACACTTAGCAACCGAACCGGTATCTAATACCCTGGTGCTACTAGGAGTACTAGCAAAGTACACATTAACACAATGTATATCCAATATACTTCTATCGACCTTGCCAGCCTTCTTATCTACCAAGTATCTAGGGTAATTCTGCTCTAGTGGTTGTTCCCCTTATTACAGAAGCACTTAGTCTCGGGTTTGGGTTTTACCTTGGGTTTCTTCACTAGAGCAGCAGCTGATTTGCCGTTTCATGAAGTATCCCTTCTTGCCCTTGCCCTTCTTGAAACTAGTGGTTTCACCAACCATCAACAATTGATGCTCCTTCTTGATTTCTACTTTCGCGGTGTCAAACATCGCGAATACCTCAAGGATCATCATATCTATCCCTGATATGTTATAGTTCATCACGAAGCTCTAACAGCTTGGTGGCAATGACTTTGGAGAACCATCACTGTCTTATCTGGAAGATCAACTCCCACTCGATTCAAATGATTGTTGTACTCAGACAATCTGAGCACAAGCTCAACAATTGAGCTTTTCTCCTTAGTTTGCAGGTTAAGAAAGTCATCGGAGGTCTTATACCTCTTGACATGGGCACGAGCCTGAAATCCCAATTTCAGCCCTCAAAACATCTCATATGTTTCGCGATGTTTCAAAAACGTCTTTGGTGCCTCAACTCTAAACCGTTTAACTGAACTATCACGTAGTTATCAAAACGTGTATGTCAGATGTTCGCAACAACCACAGACAACGTTCGAGGTTCAGCACACTGAGCGGTGCATTAAGGACATAAGCCTTCTATGAAGCAATGAGGACAATCCTCAGTTTACGGACCTAGTCCGCATAATTGCTACTATCAACTTTCAACTAATTTTTCTCTAGGAACATATCTAAACAGTAGAACTATAGCGTGAGCTACGACATAATTTGCAAAAACCTTTTGACTATGTTCAGGATAATTAAGTTCATCTTATGAACTCCCACTCAGATAGACATCCCTCTAGTCATCTAAGTGATTACATGATCCGAGTCAAACTAGGCCGTGTCCGATCATCACGTGAGACGGACTAGTCATCATCGGTGAACATCTTCATGTTGATCGTATCTTCTATACGACTCATGTTCGACCTTTCGGTCTCCGTGTTCCGAGGCCATGTCTGTACATGCTAGGCTCGTCAAGTTAACCCTAAGTGTTTCGCGTGTGTTCCGAGGCCATGTCTGTACATGCTAGGCTCGTCAACACCCGTTGTATTTGAACGTCTGAATAAAACACCCGATCATCACGTGATGTTTTGAAACAGCGAACTGTCGCAACGGTGCACAGTTAGGGGAGAACACTTCTTGAAATTGTTGTAAGGGATCATCTTATTTACTACCGTCGTTCTAAGCAAATAAGATGTATAAACATGATAAACATCACATGCAATCAAATAGTGACATGATATGGCCATCATCACTTTGCTCCTTTTGATCTCCATCTTCGGGGCTCCATGATCATCATCGTCACCGGCATGACACCATGATCTCCATCATCATGATCTCCATCATCGTGTCTTCATGAAGTTGCCTCGCCAACTATTACTTCTACTACTATGGCTAACGGTTAGCAATAAAGTAAAGTAATTACATGACGTTTAAGTTGACACGCAGGTCACAAATAAATAAAGACAACTCCTATGGCTCCTGCCGGTTGTCATACTCATCGACATGCAAGTCGTGATTCCTATTACAAGAACATGATCAATCTCATACATCACATATATCATTCATCACATCCTTTTGGCCATATCACATCACATAGCATACCCTGCAAAAACAAGTTAGACGTCCTCTAATTGTTGTTTGCATGTTTTACGTGGCTGCTATGGGTTTCTAGCAAGAACGTTTCTTACCTACGCATGAACCACAACGTGATATGCCAATTGCTATTTACCCTTCATAAGGACCCTTTTCATCGAATCCGATCCGACTAAAGTGGGAGAGACAGACACCCGCCAGCCACCTTATGCAACTAGTGCATGTTTGTCGGTGGAACCGGTCTCACGTAAGCGTACGTGTAAGGTTGGTCCGGGCCGCTTCATCCCACGATGCCGCCGAATCAAGATAAGACTAGTAACGGCAAGCATATTGAACAATATCGACGCCCACAACTACTTTGTGTTCTACTCGTGCAAAGAATCTACGCAATAGACCTAGCTCATGATGCCACTGTTGGGGAACGTAGCAGAAATTCAAAAATTTTCCTACGTAACACCAAGATCTATCTATGGAGAGACCAGCAACGAGTAGAAAGGGGAGTGCATCTACATACCCTTGTAGATCGCTAAGCGGAAGCGTTCAAGTGAACGGGGTTGATGGAGTCGTACTCGTCGTGATTCAGATCACCGATGATCCTAGTGCCGAACGGACGGCACCTCCGCGTTCAACACACGTACAGCTCGACGATGTCTCCCACGCCTTGATCCAGCAAGGAGAGAGGGAGAGGTTGAGGAAGACTCCATCCAGCAGCAGCACAACGGCGTGGTGGTGATGGAGGAGCGTGGCAATCCTGCAGGGCTTCGCCAAGCACCTACGGGAGAGGAGGAGGTGTCACGGGAGGGAGGGAGGCGCCAAGGGCTCAGGTATGGATGCCCTCCCTCCCCTCCACTATATATAGGGGCAGGGGAGAGGGGGGAGGCGCAGCCTTGCCCCCTCCTCCAAGGAAGGGGTGCGGCTAAGGAGGGGGGAGGAGTCCATCCTCCCCAAGGCACCTCGGAGGTGCCTTCCCCCTTTAGGACTCTCCCCTTTTTCCTTATCTTGGCGCATGGGCCTCTAGGGGCTGGTGCCCTTGGCCCATGTAGGCCAAGGCGCACCCCCTACAGCCCATGTGGCCCCCCGGGGCAGGTGGCCCCACCCGGTGGGCCCCCGGGACCCTTCCGGTGGTCCCGGTACAATACCGATGACCCCGAAACTTGTCCCGATGGCCGAAACAGGACTTCCTATATATAAATCTTTACCTCCGGACCATTCCGGAACTCCTCGTGACGTCCGGGATCTCATCCGGGACTCCGAACAACATTCGGTAACCACATACAAGCTTCCTTTATAACCCTAGCGTCATCGAACCTTAAGTGTGTAGACCCTACGGGTTCGGGAGACATGCAGACATGACCGAGACGTTCTCCGGTCAATAACCAACAGCGGGATCTGGATACCCATGTTGGCTCCCACATGTTCCACGATGATCTCATCGGATGAACCACGATGTCAAGGACTCAATCAATCCCGTATACAATTCCCTTTGTCTAGCGGTATGGTACTTGCCCGAGATTCGATCGTCGGTATACCGATACCTTGTTCAATCTCGTTACCGGCAAGTCTCTTTACTCGTTCCGTAACACATCATCCCGTGATCAACCCCTTGGTCACATTGTGCACATTATGATGATGTCCTACCGAGTGGGCCCAGAGATACCTCTCCGTTTACACGGAGTGACAAAATCCCAATCTCGATTCGTGCCAACCCAACAGACACTTTCAGAGATACCCGTAGTGTACCTTTATAGCCACCCAGTTACGTTGTGACGTTTGGCACACCCAAAGCACTCCTACGGTATCCGGGAGTTGCACAATCTCATGGTCTAAGGAAATGATACTTGACATTAGAAAAGCTTTAGCATACGAACTACATGATCTTGTGCTAGGCTTAGGATTGGGTCTTGTCCATCACATCATTCTCCTAATGATGTGATCCCGTTATCAACGACATCCAATGTCCATGGTCAGGAAACCGTAACCATCTATTGATTAACGAGCTAGTCAACTAGAGGCTTACTAGGGACATGGTGTTGTCTATGTATCCACACATGTATCTAAGTTTCCTATCAATACAATTCTAGCATGGATAATAAACGATTATCATGAACAAGGAAATATAATAATAATCAATTTATTATTGCCTCTAGGGCATATTTCCAACACCGCCGACGTACTCCTTCCTCCTATGTATACCTACGTACCCCCAAACGATCAGATAAGGAGCCAAAAACCTAATTCCACCGCCGCAACTTTCTGTATCCACGAGATCCCACCTTGGGGCCTGTTTCGGAGCTCCGCCGGAGGGGGCATCGATCACGGAGGGCTTCTACATCAACACCATAGCCCCTCCGATGAAGTGTGAGTAGTTTACCTCTGACCTACGGGTCCATAGTTATTAGCTAGATGGCTTCTTCTTTATATTTGGATCTCAATACAATGTTATCCCCCTCTCTTGTGGAGAACTATTCGATGTAATCATCTTTTTGCGGTGTGTTTGTTGAGATCGATGAATTGTGGGTTTATGATCAAGTCTATCTACGAATAATATTTGAATCTTCTCTGAATTCTTTTATGTATGATTGTTTATCTTTGCAAGTCTCTTCGAATTATGAGTTTGGTTTGGCCTACTAGATTGATCTTTCTTGCAACAGGAGAAGTGCTTAGCTTTGGGTTCAATCTTGCGGTGTCCTTTCCTAGTGACAGTAGGGGAAGCAAGTCACGTATTGTATTGTTGCCATCGAGGATAACAAGATGGGGTTTTCATCATATTACATGAGTCTATCCCTCTACATCATGTCATCTTGCTTAAGGCGTTACTCTGTTTTTAACTTAATACTCTAGATGCATGCTGGATAGCGGTCGATGTTTGGAGTAATAGTAGTAGATGCAAGCATGAGTCGGTCTACTTGTCTCGGACGTGATGCCTATATACATGATCATACCTAGATATTCTCATAACCATGCTCAATTATGTCAATTGCTCAATAGTAATTTGTTCACCCACCGTAGAATACTTATGCTCTCGAGAGAAGCCACTAGTGAAACCTATGGCCCCCGGGTCTATCTTCATCATATTAATCTCCTACTACTTAGTTGTTTCCTTTGCTTTTCACTTTGCCTTTATTTTACTTTACATCTTTATCACAAAAATACCAAAAATATTATCTTATCATATCTATCAGATCTCACCCTCCTAAGTGGCTGTGTAGGGATTGACAACCCCTATTCGCGTTGGTTGCGAGGATTTATTTGTTTTGTGCAGGTGTGAGGGACTCGCGCATAGCCTCCTACTGGATTGATACCTTGGTTCTCAAAAACTGAGGGAAATACTTACGCTATTTTGCTGCATCATCCCTTCCTCTTCGGGGAAAACCAACGCAGTGCTCAAGAGGTAGCATTATGTGAACGTCGACTACATGACACTTCACCATTATTTGGGCCTAGAGGAAGGCATTGGGAAGTAATAAGTAGATGATGGGTTGCTAGAGTGACAGAAGCTTAAACCCTAGTTTATGCGTTGCTTCGTAAGGGGCTGATTTGGATCCATATGTTTCATGCGATGGTTAGGTTTACCTTAATACTTTTGTTGTAGTTGCGGATGCTTGCAATAGAGGTTAATCATAAGTGGGATGCTTCTCCAAGTAAGGACAGTACCCAAGCACTGGTCCACCCACATACCAAATTATCAAAGTACCGAATGCGAATCATATGAACGTGATGAAAACTAGCTTGACGATAATTCACATGTTTCCTCGGGAGCACTTTTCTCTATATAAGAATTTGTCCATGCTTGTCCTTTGCTACAAAAGGGATTGGGCCACCTTGCTGCACTTTATTTACTTTTGTTACTTGTTGCTCGTTACCAATTATCTTATCACAAAACTATCTGTTACCTATAATTTCAGTGCTTGCAGAGAATACCTTGCTGAAAACTGCTTATCATTTCCTTCTGCTCCTCGTTGGGTTCGACACTCTTACTTATCGAAAGGACTACGATAGATCCCCTATACTTGTGGGTCATCAGATCCCACACAAGTTACAAGAGGATAGAGGACGAACAGCTAAATACAGAGCGCCATTGATCTCATCCTCCAAAGAAGACACAGGGACAATCGAATTAGGTAGAGGTGTGACGGCTTTGGTGTCCTCGGAGATGGTGTGCTTGGCAGGCTCGCCGGGAAGGACGAGGGGGCAGCGATGGCTGGGCGGATGGAATAAACCTAGACGAGGAGGGGAAAGGAGGGGAGGCGAGGCGAGGGCTTGCCATCGGGGGTCAGTATGGCGAAGGAGGTACACCGGCGTCGAGGCGTCGGTCGGCACCGTCATGAGGAGGAGTCGGGCGGGGGCGCGTTGAGTAGGCGGGGGCAGCGTCGTCTCCTCCAAAATCCCCGAGTCCCCCCTTGAGGGCTGAGAGTCGCGTCGAAAGGAGGGGTTCGGAGGGATTGGGCCATGAAAACCATGCTTACCAAATGGGCCAAAGGGGATCTGCGAGGGTTCTGGGCCACGCGAGGAAAATCCGCCGAAAACCTCCCCAACCCGCTTCTACCAAACGAGGCCTAAAGGAAATCGTCTGGACCGCGCTTTTTGAAGTGTGTGAATCTATCCAAGGTTCACATGTATTGGTCTACGAGGCAGTTTCGATGTGTTTTCTTTCTTAAACTAAAGATAAAAATGTGGGAGGTTTGCGGGAGTCCAGACACCCGAAACGTAGGACTTCGACACCTCCGGTGCACCCAATTCCCCCTCCAGGTCCCATTGCCTTCCACTTTGCCTCTTCTACCCCTTGCTTTACATCCATGCCCTCCACCTTCGCCACCGCGGATGTTCGTCTCTGGCCTCCATAGAGGCATTGCCGGACATCCGCAACTAGCACTGACGCACCCGCTCGCCATTCCAACAGAGCTTTCCACTCTGGAGCCATTTGTACCCAAGTACGCTCCGCCCCCTGTCGACGACCTCCATGGTGAACACCACGCCCAATAGGTCTTCGGTCAAATGTAATTGAGCTTATTTTCGAATGCTCAGCTGTTTTTTCGAGTACGAAGGATGGCGAGCTACCTGACCATGGAGTATGAGTTGTTGTGCGATCTGTGACTGGACGTATCCGTGAATTTCATAGGCAGGAGCAGAGAGAAGCCCTTTTGGGAGCAAGTGCATGAAAAGTTTCACGCAATAAAACACATTGCGCCTTATGACAGGTACATCATTCAACGACGCAACGTTGGGTCATTGTCGTATCGCTAGCGCGCTATTCAGGTTAGCGTCATCAAGTTTTGTAACTTGGTTAGTCAGTTCGAGGCAAGGTGGCCATTGCACGTGGACATGGAGGAGATGGTAAGTTTTACTTCATCTTGCTTAACTTTTTGGTTGATTTCTTCACTCAATGTTGGTCTACACATTATATGTAGCCCGCACGTGCTGTCGTGGTGTACCACTAGACAAAGGGACAGTCATTTACGTGCCAACACTGTTGGATGAAGCTGAAGGGGGAGTTTGTGTGGAACAAATGATCTGTTCATGAAAAACTTGCTAGACATCCGGGATCTAGTCAAATTAGGGACATTGTATTAGGCTTAATTTGGATGCTATATATGGATGATTTGTATTATTTTCTATCCAAACTTTGATGAATATTATCCTTTTCATGATTTCGTCCCGTTAGTTAAAATGTGGTTTGAAAATGAATGCGGTTATGGTTGGATGGCGTCCTTCCATATCCGTATCCACGGACTGGACAGGGAGGACTTTTACGACTTAGATGACATTCTTCCACACGGACTGGACAGGAAATCTGCCAACGGATGCAGAAGGATTTTTACGGGTTGCCGTTGAAGATGCCCTTAAAGGAGCAAAGCATCGAATAGGTCGCCCTGATGATTTGTTCCTATTTTGTGCAATCCTCTAGAAAAATGTTATTTTTTTAGTCTGGAATGAACTAGCATTTGTCAGTTCCACCACAATCTGGACATGTGAATTCTACCAAGATACTTGACCTTAAGACTTTGTTTGATTAATTTCATAAAGTAGGTTTAGGTATCTTTAGATTTAATTATGGTATTCCCACTCTCCTTTTTGCACGTAATATACTTATAATACTTAAGGAACATCCAGACTACAATCGACCTTACATAAATTAACCTCAATGGATGGAGGTTCCACGCTGATGACATGCACTTCCACGGTTGCACCGCATTGGGACACCTACAGAGAGCATGAAAGGTGTTTTCTGTTTCTCTATCACAAATTGGGCAAACAGGTGATAGTTCACGGACCCAGTCCGCATAATTGCTACTGTCAACTCTCAACTAAATTTTCTCTAGGAACATATCTAAAACAGTAGAACCAAAGAGTGAGCTACGACATAATTTGCAAAGACCTTTTGACTATGTTCATGATAATTAAGTTCATCTAATCAAATTATTCAATGAACTCCCACTTAGATAGACATCCCTCTAGTCATCTAAGTGATACATGATCCGAGTCAACTAGGCCGTGTCCGATCATCACGTGAGACGGACTAGTCATCATCGGTGAACATCTTCATGTTGATCGTATCCACTATACGACTCATGTTCGACCTTTCGGTCTTCCGTGTTCCGAGGCCATGTCTGTACATGCTAGGCTCGTCAAGTTAACCTAATTGTATTGCGTGTGTAAATCTGGCTTACACCTGTTGTATGCGAACGTTAGAACCTATCACACCCGAGCATTACGTGGTGCTTCGGAACAACGAACCTTAGCAACGGTGCAGGGTTAGGGGTAAGACTTTCTTGAAATTATTGCGAGGGATCATCTTATTTATGCTACCGTCGTTCTAAGCAAATAAGATGTAAACATGACAAACATCACATGCAAATCATAAAGTGACATGATATGGCCAATATCATCTTGCTCCTTTGATCTCCATCTTCGATGCGCGGCATGAACACCATCGTCACCGGCATGACACCATGATCTCCATCATCGTGTCTTCATGAAGTTGCCTCGCCAACTATTACTTCTACTACTATGGCTAATGGTTAGCAATAAAGTAAAGTAATTACATGGCGTTTTCATCGACACACAGGTCATAAATAAATTAAGACAACTCCTATGGCTCCTGTCGGTTGCCATACTCATCGACATGCAAGTCGTGATTCCTATTACAAGAACATGATCAATCTCATACATCACATATATCATTCATCACATCCTTTTGGTCATATCACATCACATAGCATACCCTGCAAAAACAAGTTAGACGTCCTCTAATTGTTGTTGCATGTTTTACGTGGCTGCTATGGGTTTCTAGCAAGAACGATTCTTACCTACGCAAAACCACAACGGTGATATGCCAATTGCTATTTACCATTCATAAGGACCCTTTTCATCGAATCCGATCCGACTAAAGTGGGAGAGACAGACACCCGCTAGCCACCTTATGCATCAAGTGCATGTCAGTCGGTGGAACCTGTCTCACGTAAGTGTACGTGTAAGGTCGGTCCGGGCCGCTTCATCCCACAATGCCGCCGAATCAAGATAAGACTAGTAACAGCAAGCAAATTGAACAAATCATCGCCCATAACTACTTTGTGTTCTACTCGTGCATAGAATCTACGCATAGACCTAGCTCATGATGCCACTGTTGGGGTTCGTAGCAGAAATTTAAAATTTTCTACGCATCACCAAGATCAATCTATGGAGTAATCTAGGAACGAGGGGAAGGGGATTGCATCTACAACCCTTGTAGATCGCTAAGCGGAAGCGTTACTAGAACGCGGATGAGGTAGTCGTACTCGTAGCGATTCAGATCGCGGTCGATTCCGATCTAAGTGCCGAACAACGGCGCCTCCACGTTCAACACACGTGCAGCCCGGTGACGTCTCCCATGCCTTGATCCAGAAGGGAGGGAGGGAGAGGTTGGGGAAGACTCCGTCCAGCAGCAGCACGACGGCGTGGTGGTGGTGGAGGAGCGCGGTACTCCAGCAGGGCTTCGCCAAGCACTACGAGAGACGAGGAGGGAGAGAGGTAGGGCTGCGCCTTGGGAGAGAGAGACTCGTGTGTTGTGCAGCCCCAAAACCTCCACTATATATAGGGGCAAGGGCAAGGGGAGGCGCCCTAGGGTTTCCCCTAGGGGGGCGGCGGCCAAGGCAGATGGGATCTCCCCCTTGGGTGACTTGGCCCCCAAGCCAGGAGGTGGGAACCCTAGATGGGGCGCCCCAAACCCCCTGGTCACGTGGGAATAGGTGAGGGGGGCGCACAGCCCCTTAGTGGGCTAGTTTGCCCCCTTCCCTTGGCCCATGAAGCCCCCCAACACTTGCCGGGGCTCCCGAAACACCTTTCGGTCATGCTGGTCATCACCCGGTACCTCCGGAACACATTATGATGATGTCCTACCGAGTGGGCCCAAAGATACCTCTCCGTTTACACGGAGTGACAAATCCCAGTCTCGATTCGTGCCAACCCAACAAACACTTTCGGAGATACCCGTAGTGCACCTTTATAGCCACCCAGTTACGTTGTGGCGTTTGGTACACCCAAAGAATTCCTACGGTATCCGGGAGTTGCACAATCTCATGGTCTAAGGAAATGATACTTGACATTAGAAAAGCTTTAGTAGACGAACTATACTATCTTGTGCTAGGCTTAGGATTGGGTCTTATCCATCACATCATTCTCCTAATGATATGATCCCGTTATCAATGACATCCAATGTCCATGGTCAGGAAACCATGACCATCTATTGATCAACGAGCTAGTCAACTAGAGGCTTACTAGGGACATGTTGTGGTCTATGTATTCACACATGTATTACGGTTTCCGGTTAATACAATTATAGCATGAACAATAGACAATTATTATGAACAAGGAAATACAATAATAATCATTTTATTATTGCCTCTAGGGCATATTTCCAACAGCATCTCCATAGCCCGTTGATACGCCTAGTTGATGTGAGACTATCTTCTCCCTTTTTGTCTTCTCCACAACCACCATTCTATTCCATCTATAGTGCTATATCCATGGCTCATGCTCATGTATTGCGTGAAGATTGAAAAGTTTTGAGAATGTCAAAAGTATGAAACAATTGCTTGGCATGTCATCGGGGTTGTGCATGATTTAAATATTTTGTGTGGTGAATATGGAGCATAGCCAGACTATATGATTTTGTAGGGATAACTTTCTTTGGCCATGTTATTTTGAAAAGACATAATTGCTTTGTTAGTACTTGAAGTATTATTATTTTTATGTCAATATTAAACTTTTGTCTTGAATCTTTTGGATATGAATATTCATACCACAATTAAGAAGAATTACATTAAAATTATGCCAAGTAGCACTCCGCATCAAAAATTCTGTTTTTATCATTTACCTACTCGAGGACGAGCAGGACTTAAGCTTGGGGATGCTTGATACGTCTCCAACGTATCTATAATTTTTGATTGCTCCATGCTATATTATCTACTGTTTTGGACATTATTGGGCTTTATTATCCACTTTTATATTATTTTTGGGACTAACCTATTAACCGGAGGCCCAGCCCAGAATTGCTGTTTTTTGCCTGGACAGGGAGGACTTTTACGACTTAGATGACATTCTTCCACATCCGTGTCCACGGACTGGACAGGAAATCTGCCAACGGATGCAGAAGGATTTTTACGGGTTGCCGTTGAAGATGCCCTTAAAGGAGCAAAGCATCGAATAGGTTGCCCTGATGATTTGTTCCTATTTTGTGCAATCCTCTAGAAAAATGTTATTTTTTTAGTCTGGAATGAACTAGCATTTGTCAGTTCCACCACAATCTGGACATGTGAATTCTACCAAGATACTTGACCTTAAGACTTTGTTTGATTAATTTCATAAAGTAGGTTTAGGTATCTTTAGATTTAATTATGGTATTCCCACTCTCCTTTTTGCACGTAATATACTTATAATACTTAAGGAACATCCAGACTACAATCGACCTTACATAAATTAACTACTTCTGACCCCAACCAAACTACTGTTATGCCTTGAACTCTTGCAAATTTCGTTAAGCAATCGCTGACCAGATTCTGGTCACGAGGAACATGGGAAACTGTCATTGTCCGAAGAGACCTTAGATACTTGATTTCTCAATCACAGAAGCAAAAACTGACCTATCCATATTTCCATCATTCACTATATTCACTGCCATGAGTGAATCCATTTCAACATGGGGTTCGGCTCCTCTACTGTTATGTTGTCACTGTACGGGTGATGTAGCTTCAAATTCCACCGTCCACTCTAATCCAAAGGCTCTCCTTCATCTTCCTTGTTTCTCTCACTAATTAAAAAAATACAACACCAACACAGACACAGCCCACGACGGCGTTCCTCAAGCTTCCTGCATCGGCAGACCGGCCAGCCAGATTGTCCACAAGTCGGTGTGTCCGCATTGGTTAAGCCAGCACCAACGCCGCCGGGATGCCAAACGCCAGGAGCTCATGGCTTCTAAAATCACGATGTTATGTCGCAGGTGCAGCCATGCTCGTGAAGCCCAAACGTACATCAACGGCAATGTCAGAGGTCGCGAGCTTGCCAACCTCCTGTAGGATTTGTAGAGCAAGGCCTCATGCGGCTACTAAATATGGAGTCACCAGACATGTAGTGTTAGTATTTCTTTGATGCAGAGTTGATTGATCATACGGAGTTGAGCTACTGGCCTTTGGCGTCCCGGGACAACCTGGCTCGCCGGTCCGCCGGTGCAGGGAACTTGAGGAACGTGCGGCGTGTTGGTGTTGTGTTTTTTAATTGATGAGAGGAACGAGGAAGATGAAAGAGAGCCTTTGGATTAGAGTGGACGGTGGATTTTGAAGCTACAACACCCGTACAGTGACAACAGAATAGCAGAAGGGCCGAACCCATCAATATGAATTGGCAGATCAGTATATTGGATAGCAAGCAAGAGACCCTCCATACATGCACAAAGTTCTGCCGGTGCGTCACGGCATGAGAACAAGTCCCTCCAAGAAGAGTAAATTATGTTGCCCACATGATCTCTAAGAATCATACCCGCACCAGCTCAACCGTCCGCTGTCCATGATCCATCGGTGCTTAGTTTTGTCCAGCCTACAAGAGGTGGCGACCACTTGCTAGCAGGAACTAGATCACCCATTATCACATGTGCCTCATTGGTCATCCTTTCATAGGAAATCAATGATTTTCCTTTTATAGCGTCGCATATTGAATTCTAATCCGGAGCAAGCAAGGAGTCAAGGTAACTGCATAAAATTCTTTTTGAGGCCTCCATTGGTGGGAGCACCTTGTTATGCGCCACCTCATTCCTATTGTGCCACACCCTCCATAGTGTCATTAGCAGCATCCTACGCTGTATCTCACTCAAAGAATATAAGGCTTCCCGCCGCCACTCAGTGCCAGAGTTTGATACTTCCTTCAATGGATGGAGGTTCCACGCTGATGACATGCACTTCCACGGTTGCACCGCATTGGGACACCTACAGAGTGCATGAAAGGTGTTTTCTATTTCTCTATCACAAATTGGGCAAACAGGCGATAGTTCGAGGCCACACTTGTTCTTAATTTTCCAAGTAGGTAGTGAGTTGACTGTCACCCTCCATGCAAAATTATTTACTGTTGATGGGACTTTACTTTTTCATATTAAGGTCTAGCATGTACAGTGACCATCTGGTCTAGAACTAGAAGATTCGACTATGTGGATATTAATCTCCTGGAAGGCAAGTTCATATACACATTTGACAGTGAACACACCCAACCTCCCGGGTCCCAAGCAAGAACATCATTGTCTGCTCTAGGGGAAGTCAAATCTTGAGAATTATAATAACATCACATGACATGAATATTTTCTAGAGTAGCTTAATGTTACAGGAACCATTGTGGTTAAGGAGCTGTGATACAAATCGGATCTTGTATGTACCTTCCGATGAAATAGGATTATATGAGAATTGTCTTGGCATCCAATTGTAACACAAATTCTGATGTTTTTCACATTGTCTACCCTCCAAATAAGGCCTTTTTAGAAGGTTAAGACAATGTGATATTACCACTCTATTACCTAAAACCAAAGATGCTGACCAAATTGAAAAGTTTAATCTAATTTGGTTACTTAATCTTAGCTTTAAAATCTGCAGTAAAAATGTACGTATTATTTTTATACAAAACTTCTATACCTATTTAAACTTATGTCGATCATATTACAATAATAATGAGTAAAATTTAAATTTTTATTTTTATACTTAACTAAATAACAATGTTATTAAACATTAACTATAGTGTTTTATTTGTTATCGATTATAACAAAAATCACCAAAAATTAGTTTCTCCAATATTTTATTACTAATGATTGCATAAATTATGGTGTGTGTGTGTCTATATATATATATATATATATATATATATATATATATATATATATATATATATATATATATATATATATATATATATACATATATGCATGTGTTCATGTATTTGTTAGTATCATTAAATATCATGGTAGTGAACTCTAAAGTGCAATACCTAACTAATATCTTAATAATGATTTCTAGTCTATTATTAGTTAGCATATTTATAGAACCTTCTAGAGTATAAACTGAACATTTACAAGTACTACCTCCGTCCTGGTTTATTAGTCCCCTATGTAATTTGTGCTCAATTTTGACCAAAGGTTTGACTGACAAAATGTTAGTGCATGTCAATAAAATTTATATTGTTTGATTCGTATTTGAACATAGTTTTCAATGATATAAGTTTTGACGACATGCATGAACATTTTATAAGTTAAATTTATGGTCAAAATTTGGCACAGATTACAATGGGGATCAATAAACCAGGACGGAGGTAGTATGTTACAAGCTAGGTTCACAATAATTTGATAAGACTTGAATGCTCTATACTTGGTATTGTAATAACATGGATTACCAACGACTATAAAATGTCATCGGTTCAATTTTGCATACATAAAATTTGTTTATTTGTCATTCTCGCTGGTTGGTTTCATTTAGTGGATTGTAGAGCTCCTATGAGTTTCTTAAACAAAAGATTTTGCGTTAATTTAAATATAAAAATCTAGTTAGTATAGATTTCAGTATAACTTGCATGACGTCTATCAGAAAGAGACTAGGAGGCTGATGAATCACTTTTACCTATCTAATTGGTTTGTTTCTATATGGTACACGCTACTAGTCTGTGGTGTAGATTTGCTCCTGAAAATTTAGCATTTTAATTTTTCACATACACAATAAATACATGTATAGTTGTTACAACCTAATATTTGGGGCACTCCTTTCGGGCCCAGAGTCATCATTCAATTTGCATGGCCTATGGACTAACTCTGTTTATCCAATTGGTTTCAACAAAGGAAACATGATCATTGCGAGCGGGTGTTTCGAACACCCCGCCCCCGCGGATGATCATTGGGATTGCACGAAGCTTTTGGTCGTCCGATATATATAGTTGCACCGCGTCAGGGTGCTCAAGCTGCTCCCAACCAGCCAGATATGGCCTATTTGTTGCCTCCCTGCCGCACTGCAATTTGCACTGCTTTGATCCGCTAGCTACCCAAGCCAATTCCGGGTTTCACCAGTAGTATGCGCACGTCAGTGGAGACATTAATAGTGGAATGTGATGGTGCGTGGGGTTGGAAGGGCTCAAGGTGCTTCTACGTCGAAAGAAGCTACGGTTGCTTCTACATTAAGGTGAGACGTGGCATTGCACTGTTGTGAGTTTTTCATGTTTTCGGTTCATCGATCTCCCTCGGCTATGGAAAATAGAACCTCCTATCTTGTGTTTTGTGTAGTGAATGTTGCTTTATTTGAGTTTGTATGGGTTGAAATCTGTGATGGTGCCTCCCAATGTGTGTAATTGTGCCTTGATGTTGTTTGTTTCATTTATAATAAAAATGATCCAAATTGCATGCAAATATTGGCTCCTTGGCATCCCCTGTTGTTGAAATAAAAATGCTTTAATGTTTTTGACAAGTTGGATACAGATATCCACTCTTCTTAGAGTGAATGGCAGAAAACCATCACATTGAAGTGTAGGATTGCAGAAAGCACTCTTCTATGAATTTGTGGCAGAAAACCCTAATTCTGGGGTTAATCAGTTGCAAAAAAGCACTACTCTGTCTGTTTGGGCATTTTAACCTCCTTTATGACATGTGGGTCCCCTTTTTTATGACATGGCGTAACAGACAAGAGATAACGACGTTCGACGACTACAGTGACTTCCTTGGTATTTTTGCAGAGGCACCCTTTGTAGGGGAACATAGTAATTTCAAAGAATTCCTACGCACACATAGGATCATGGTGATGCATAGCAACGAGAGGGGAGAGTGTGTCCACGTACCCTCGTAGACCGAAAGCGGAAGCGTTATGACAATGCGGTTGATGTAGTCGTACGTCTTCACGATTCGACCGATCCAAGTACCGAACGTACGGCACCTCCGAGTTCAGCACACATTCAGCTCGATGACGTCCCGCGAACTCCGATGCAGCAGAGCTTCACGGGAGAGTTTCGTCAGCACGATGGCATGGTGACGGTGATGATGATGCTACCGACGCAGGGCTTCGCCTAAGCACCGCTACGATATGATCGAGGTGGAATATGGTGGAGGGGGTCACCGCACACGGCTAAGAGATCAAGAGATCAATTGTTGTGTCTAGAGGTACCCCCTGCCCCCGTATATAAAGGAGGGAGGGAGAGGCAGGCCCTAGAGGGGGCGCGCCAAGTGAGGTGCCCCCTAGCGCGCGCCTCCTTCCTTTTGGCCTCTCTCCTCTATTCCCGTATGGCCCAATAAGGCCCAATACTTCTCCCGGTGAATTCCCGTAACTCCCCGGTACTCCGAAAATACCCGAATCATTCAGAACCTTTCTGATGTCCAAATATAGTCGTCCAATATATCGATCTTTACGTCTCGACCATTTTGAGACTCCTCGTCATGTCCCCGATCTCATCCGGGACTCCGAACTACCTTCGGTACATCAAATCACATAAACTCATAATACAATCGTCACCGAAACTTTAAGTGAGCGGACCCTACGGGTTCTAGAACTATGTAGACAAGACCGAGACACGTCTCCGGCCAATAAGCAATAGCGCAACCTGGATGCTCATATTGGCTCCCACATATTCTACACAGATCTTTATCGGTCAAACCGCATAACAACATACGTTGTTCCCTTTGTCATCGGTATGTTACTTGCCCGAGATTCGATCGTCGGTATCTCAATACCTAGTTCAATCTCATTACTGGCAAGTCTCTTTACTTGTTCCGTAACACATCATCATGTAACTAACTCATTAGTTACAATGCTTGCAAGGCTTATAGTGAAGTGCATTACCGAGTGGGCCCAGAGATACCTCTCTGACAATCAGAGTGACAAATCCTAATCTCGAAATACGCCAACCCAACAAGTACCTTCGGAGACACCTGTAGAGTACCTTTATAATCACCCGGTTACGTTGTGACGTTTGGTAGCACACAAAGTGTTCCTCCGGTAAACGGGATTTGCATAATCTCAGTCATAGGAACATGTGTAAGTCATGAAGAAAGCAATAGCAACATACTAAACGATCAAGTGCTAAGCTAACGGAATGGGTCAAGTCAATCACATCATTCTCCTAATGATGTGATCCCGTTAATCAAATGACGACTCATGTCCATGGCTAGGAAACTCAACCATCCTCGATTAACGAGCTAGTCAAGTAGAGGCATACTAGTGACACTCTGTTTGTCTATGTATTCACACATGTATTATGTTTCCGTTTAATACAATTCTAGCATGAATAATAAACATTTATCATGAAATAAGGAAATAAATAATAACTTTATTATTGCCTCTAGGGCATATTTCCTTCAGTCTCCCACTTGCACTAGATACAATAATCTACATCACATCACCATGCGATTTAACATCAATAGTTCATGTCACCATGTGATTAACACTCATAGTTCACATCGTCATGTGACCAACACACAAAGGGTTTACTAGAGTCAATAATCTAGTTCACATCGCTATGTGATTAACACCCAAAGAGTACTAAGGTGTGATCATGTTTTTCTTGTGAGAGAAGTTTAGTCAATGGGTCTGCCATATTCAGATCCGTATGTATTTTGCAAATTTCTATGTCAACAATGCTCTGCACGGAGCTACTCTACCTAATTGCTCCCACTTTCAATATGTATCTAGATCAAGACTTAGAGTCATCCAGATCGGTGTCAAAGCTTGCATCGACGTAACTCTTTACGACGAACCTTTTGTCACCTCCATAATCGAGAAACATATCCTTATTCCACTAAGGATGATTTTGACCACTGTCCAGTGATCTACTCCTAGATCACTATTGTACTCCCTTGCCAAAATCAGTGTAGGGTATACAATAGATCTCGTACGCAACATGGCATACTTTATAGAACCTATGGCTGAGGCATAGGGAATGACTTTCATTCTCTTTCTATCTTCTGTCGTGGTCGGGCTTTGAGTCTTACTCAATTTCACACCTTGTAACACAGGCAAGAACTCTTTCTTTGCCTG
This sequence comes from Triticum aestivum, assembly GCF_018294505.1. Taxonomy (NCBI): domain Eukaryota; kingdom Viridiplantae; phylum Streptophyta; class Magnoliopsida; order Poales; family Poaceae; genus Triticum; species Triticum aestivum. The sequence goes on along the minus strand of NC_057812.1, from coordinate 704,537,118 downwards.
TTCCATTTTGAACTACTTCAAAATCTTGTCAAGGTATGTATTCATTGAAAAAACTTATCAAACATCTTGATCTATCTCTATAGATCTTGATGCTCAATATGTAAGCAGATTCACCGAGGTCTTTCTTTGAAAAACTCCTTTCAAACACTCCTTTATGCTTTGCAGAATAATTCTACATTATTTCCGATCAACAATATGTCATTCACATATATTATCAGAAATGATGTAGTACTCCCACTCACTTTCTTGTAAATACAGGCTTCACCGCAAGTCTGTATAAAACTATATATGCTTTGATCAACTTATCAAAGCGTATATTCCAACTCCGAGATGCTTGCACCAGTCCATAGATGGATCGCAGGAGCTTGCACATTTTGTCAGCACCTTTAGGACTGACAAAACCTTCTGGTTGCATCATATACAACTCTTCTTTAAGAAATCCATTAAGGAATGTAGTTTTGACATCCATTTGCCAGATTTCATAAAATATGGCAATTTGCTAACATGATTCAGATAGACTTAAGCATCGCTACGAGTGAGAAAATCTCATCGTAGTCAACACCTTGAACTTTGTCAAAAAAACCTTTTTCGACAAGTCTAGCTTTGTAGATAGTAACACTACTATCAGCGCCTGTGTTCCTCTTGAAGATCCATTTGTTTTTTATGGCTTGCCGATCATCAGGCAAGTCAACCAAAGTCCACACTTTGTTCTCATACATGGATCTCATCTCAGATTTCATGGCCTCAAGCCATTTCACGGAATCTGGGCTCATCATCGCTTCCTCATAGTTCGTAGGTTCGTCATGGTCAAGTAACATGACCTCCAGAATAGGATTACCATACCACTCTGGTGTGGATCTCACTCTGGTTTACCTACCAGGTTCGGTAGTAACTTGATCCGAAGTTACATGATCATCATCATTAGCTTCCTCACTAATTGGTGTAGTAGTCACAGGAACAGATTTCTATGATGAACTACTTTCCAATAAGGGAGCAGGTATAGTTACCTTATCAATTTCTACTTTCCTCCCACTCACTTCTTTCGAGAGAAACTCCTTCTCTAGAAAGAATCCATTCTTAGCAACGAATATTTTGCCTCTAGATCTGTGATTAGAATGTGTACCCAACAGTCTCCTTTGGGTATCCTATGAAGACGCATTTCTCTGATTTGGGTTCGAGCTTATCAGGTTGAAACCTTTTCACATAAGCATTGCAACTCCAAACTTTAAGAAACGAGAACTTTGGTTTCTTGCCAAACCATAGTTCATATAGTGTCGTCTCAACGGATTTAGATGGTTCCCTATTTAACGTGAATGCAGCTGTCTAATGCATAACCCCAAACGATAGTGGTAAATTGGTAAGAGACATCATAGATTACACCATATCTAATAAAGTACGGTTACGATGTTCAGACATACCATTATGCTGTGGTGTTCCAGGTGGCGTTAGTTGCGAAACTATTTCGCTTTGTTTCAAATGAAGACCAAAGTCGTAACTCAAATATTCCCCTCCACGATCAGATCATAGAAACTTTATTTTCTTGTTACGATGATTTTCCACTTCACTCTGAAATTATATGAACTTTTCAAATGTTTCAGACTTATGTTTCATCAAGTAGATATACTCATATTTTCTCAAATCATCTGTGAAGGTCAAAAATAATGATACTCGCCGCGAGCCTCAACACTCATCGAATCGCATACATCAGTATGTATTATTTCCAAAAAGTTAGTTGCTTGCTCCATTATTCCGGAGAACAGAGTTTTAGTCATCTTGCCCATAAGGCATGGTTCGCAAGCATCAAGTGTTTCATAATCAAGTGATTCCAAAATCCCATCATCATGGAGTTTCTTCATGCGCTTTACACCAATATGACCTAAACGGCAGTGCCACAAATAAGTTGCACTATCATTATTAACTTTGCATCTTTTGGCTTCAATATTATGAATATGTGTATTACTACGATCGAGATCCAACAAACCATTTTTGTTGGTGTGTATGACCATAGAAGGTTTTATTCGTGTAAACAGAACAACAATTGTTCTCTAACTTAAATGAATAACTGTATTGCAATAAACATGATCAAATCATATTCATGCCCAACGCAAACACCAAATAACATTTATTTAGGTTCAACACTAATCCTGAAAGTATAGGGAGTGTGCGATGATGATCATATCAATCTTGGAACTGCTTCCAACACACATCGTCACTTCACCCTTAGCTAGTTTCTGTTCATTCTAAAACTCCCGTTTCGAGTTAGTTTCTGTTCATTCTAAAACTCCCGTTTCGAGTTACTACTCTTAGCAACTGTTCTAAAACTCCCGTTTCGAGTTACTACTCTTAGCAACTGAACTAGTATCAAATACCGCGGGGTTACTATAAACACTAGTAAAGTACTCATCAATAACATGTCTATCAAATATACCTTTGTTCACTTTGCCATCCTTCTTATCCGCCAAATACTTGGGGCAGTTCCGCTTCCAATGACTAGTCCCTTTGCAGTAGAAGCACTTAGTCTCAGGCTTAGGTCCAGACTTGGGCTTCTTCACTTGAGCAGCAACTTGCTTGCCATTCTTCTTGAAGTTCCCCTTCTTCCCTTTGCCCTTTTCTTGAAACTAGTGGTCTTGTTAACCATCAACACTTGATGCTTTTCTTGACTTATAACTTCATCGATTCCAGCATCACGAAGAGCTTGGGAATCGTTTTTGTTTATCCCTTGCATATTACAGTTCATCATGAAATTCTAGCAACTTGGTGATAGTTGATAACCCACAAGTATAGAGGATCGCAACATCTTTCGAGGGTAGAGTATTCAACCCAAATTTATTGATTCGACACAAGGGGAGCCAAAGAATATTCACAAGTATTAGCAGCTGAGTTGTCAATTCAACCACACCTGGAAACTTAGTATCTACAGCAAAGTGTTTAGTATCAAAGTAATATGATAGTGGTGGTAGCGGCAACAAAAGTAAAGACAGCAAAAGTAATGTTTTTGCTATTTTATAGTGATTGTAACAGTAGCAGCGGGAAAGTAAATAAGCGTAAACCAGTATATGGAAAACTTGTAGGCACCGGATCAGTGATGGATAATTATGCCGGATGTGGTTCATCATGTAACAGTCATAACATAGGGTGACACAGAACTAGCTCCAATTCATCAATGTAATGTAGGCATGTATTCCGTATATAGTCATACGTGCTTATGGAAAAGAACTTGCATGACATCTTTTGTCCTACCATCCCGTGGCAGCGGGATCCTATTGGAAACTAAGGGATATTAAGGCCTCCTTTTAATAGAGAACCGTAACAAAGCATTAGCACATAGTGAATACATGAACTCCTCAAACTATGGTCATCACCGAGAGTGGTCCCGATTATTGTCACTTCGGGGTTGCCGGATCATAACACATAGTAGGTGACTATAGACTTGCAAGATAGGATCAAGAACTCACATATATTCATGAAAACATAATAGGTGCAGATCTGAAATCATAGTACTCGGGCCCTAGTGACAAGCATTAAGCATACCAAAGTCATAGCAACATCAATCTCAGAACATAATGGATACTAGGGATCAAACCCTAACAAAACTAACTCGATTACATGATAAATCTCATCCAACCCATCACCGTCCAGCAAGCCTACGATGCAATTACTCACGCACGGCGGTGCGCATCATGAAATTGGTGATGGAGGATGGTTGATCATGATGACGGCGATGAATCCCCCTCTCCGGAGCCCCGAATGGACTCCAGATCAGCCCTCCCGAGAGGTTTTAGGGCTTGGCGGCGGCTCCGTATCGTAAAACGCGATGATTTCTCCGAAAGCAAACATATAGAGTTGGAGTTGGCGTCAGAGGGTTTTCAGGGGGCCCACGAGGTAGGGGGCGCACCCTAGGGGGGGCGCCCCCCACCCTCGTGAGAAGGGTGTGGGCCCCCTGGTCTTCATCTTTGGCGAGGATTTTTTATTATTTTTTCTAAGATGTTCCGTGGAGTTTTAGGTCATTCCGAGAATATATTTTTTCTGCACATAAAACAACACCATGGTAATTCTGCTGAAAACAGCGTCAGTCCGGGTTAGTTCCATTCAAATCATACAAGTTAGAGTCCAAAACAAGGGCAAAAGTGTTTGGAAAAGTAGATACGACGGAGATGTATCAACTCCCCCAATGTCGGTGTCAAAACTGGCGGATCTCGGGTAGGGGGTTCCGAACTGTGCGTCTAGGTCGGATGGTAACAGGAGACAGGGGACACTTTGTTTTACCCAGGTTTGGGCCCTCTCGATGGAGGTAAAACCCTACTCCTGCTTGATTAATATTGAAGGTATGGGTAGTACAAGAGTAGATCTACCACGAGATCAAGGAGGCTCAACCCTAGAAGCTAGCCTATGGTATGATTGTGTATGGAGTTGATCCTCTACGGGCTACAACCCTCCGGTTTATATAGACACCGGATAGGGTTAGGGTTACACAGAGTCGGTTACAATGGTAGGAGATCTTGAATATCACATCGCCAAGCTTGCCTTCCACGCCAAGGAAAGTCCCATCCGGACACGGGACGAAGTCTTCAATCTTATATCTTCATAGTCCAGGAGTCCGGCTGAAGGTATAGTCCGGCTATCCGAACACCCCCTAATCCAGGACTCCCTCAGTAGCCCCTGAACCAGGCTTCAATGACGACGAGTCCGGCGCGCAAATTGTCTTCGGCATTGCAAGGCGGGTTCCTCCTCCAAGTCCTTCATAGAAGATTGTAATCACCAAGAGTAGTGTCCGGCTCTGTAAAATAAGTTTCCACATATTGCTATAGAGAGAATAATATTAACACAAATCAAATCTGCTGACGTATTCTGCAGTGCGCCATCACACCACAGCCAAGTCCTTTACTCAAATCGTTTTTACTTTTCCACCTCAGCATGTTTTGCGAGGTGGTTTCCTTGGCACGTCTTGTCAAAGCAGAGATCATGTACCCTTTTTACGGGATTCTCATTAATACGGATGTGGGTAACCCAACCGCGCCATTGATTACACTTGGAGATAAGCGAGTTTTACCAGGCTGGTGGGGACACGTAGTTGCGTCCGCCCATATAAGGGGATAAGAATCCACCCTTTCACCTACGCCTTCTTCCTCCTTTGCCTATCCATTTTCCGCACACTCGAGCTCCAACGCCCAAGTCCGCACTTCCCAGCTCTAACGCCGGAATGTATCCGAGCTCCAACGCCGGACTATGTATCCGAGCTCCAACGCCAGACTGTATACGAGGTGTCGTAATAACCTTGGTTCAAAGAAGTTTTGAAGGAGTTTAACCGAGCTTAATGCCGGAAATGCCCTCTATGGAGCCAGCCACTAGCGCCCGAGCTTTATGCCGGACTGCATCTGAGGTGGTGCACCACCCCGAATGTGGGCCGATTTTTGTGAATATTTTTTATTGGTGCAATTTATTCTCTGTCAAGATATATAGTCAGTAGCCCTCAAGATGTGTATCGGTCTAAAACCCGAGATGCACATGAAGGATGACATAAGACCGCTGATCCCAGTAGCCGCTGAGACTCAGGTTGATTTGCAAAATCGGCCTGAGGATCAATTCCTAGCTCGGCAAAATACTTCGGGACACAAAAGCGGCGTGCTCAGTCCTCAAGACTCAGATTGGGTGCGGCCGACCAACCTGAGGATCAAAATCTCCTCGGAAACTATATTGCACATAAAATTTTCTGCATTGGACAAGCAATGCAGTAGCCCCCGAGACACTGGTCGGGTGGCAACACCAGATCAGGGGATCGATGTGCCCCTTTAATATTTGTAAATAATAAGCTCGAAGCCCAGTAGCCCCCGAGCCTTAATGCGGGCACGGGTGGCCGAATTAAGGATCAATATCCATAGTAGAATCACAAATTATGTGTAATGACTCTATGTATCCAAGTACTTTACGTCATTAATGCTCGGATCCGCATTGTACAAAACTTTGTTGACCGACCATCGGCTTCCACCTCCTTGGCCAGTAGCCGAGGAGTGTTTGTCCTACTTTATAAAGCCTTTATGAGGGCAAAGATTTACGACAAACAAGGCAATCTGGCCACACGGTTTTATAAACAAAGGTAAGCAGAGAGATATGTTATATTGATGTTTAACAGAAGAAATGTATTCCAAAGAAAATAGTCTCGCTATCGGTTCCTTTCTTTGGGTTGTCATGCTAAGCATGATCATGAAACCTCAGCTCGAATGTAAGAGCAAAATATCGAGGATATAGTTTGGGAGGCCAGTTAATAGCCCCCGGTAGTGTTCGGCGACAGTCGAGGTCAAGCCGTAAACACTTCGGCCAATGTTATGAATGGCCCATCATAGTCATCGGATCGCTGAGCAGTTTACGCTTATTGTGACAGTCAGTTTTCGGCTTTCTCCACTGAGGTGCTTGACCATGCGAGATGGAAGCACAATCGCAGTGGTTCTCCCTTTGCACACCTAGCCGAACAAAGCGGAACGTAGGAGGCAAGCGCAGGAGCCGGGCAACCCTACTATTGACCGAAGACACAATTCGAAACCGATGCATATATAGCAATATCTGAGAATGTTTTTGCCGAATCCCTAAAGGTGTCCGGCGTTGCACTGCGAGACTAATGCTGGAAAAGCACAAATAGTTTAAAAGTGCCAAAAAGCTTGGAAAACCAAGAAACGTCAGTAAAAACATGACGTCCGAACAATATCAAGTGTTCGGTGCCAATCCGAAAGTTGGTCTTAGAAAAAGGAAGTGCTTCTGTCATGCTTTAACATGATACATCCTATCTCAAGACTTCGAGCGGGTTAGCCAACGGCTTCAACTTCCTATCCCGAGGGCAGAGTACTTCTCATCAGGCCAGTTTAGCAAACTAAACTCTAGCGTCTTTGAGAGAGAAATTAGGCTCCCCGGCTAGTGACCGCACACTCGTGTCGAAAAAAGGAGTGATAAATAATAATAATAAAACTTTGCAACGACTAAGAAGAAGAACACTTATTATAAAACAACTCAAATAAACTTAAGAGCCCCCAAGTGACTTGGGTAGAAGAATGATTGCATGTACCGAAGTACTTATATCATACCTATGTTCAACCGAACTTTAAACGCGTCTTAACCGACCGTCAGCTTCTCCCTCTTTGGTAAAGGACCAAAAAGTGTTATGTACTCCATCGGTCGAGAATATCGACGGTGTTTCCAATAACCAGGCAATCAGGCCATAAGGCTATAACAGACAAAGCGCGCTCAGGGAACTTATGCTATATTACCGTGAAATGTAAGAAGCATCTTCGAAGAAAATAGTACCCCCACCGATACCTTTCTTCGGTGCTCATTGTTATTATGAGACTTGTGCAATAGATTTTTTATACTCATGAGTTCCGTTGTGTGCCGACCATCATTAAATAACTATAAGAGCGCTAGCTTTCGGCTTCACCCAGTCTGAGGTCCGGCTCGGGCGACCCGATCGTGACAATCGCAGAGGTGCTCCCTTTACTCCCTAGCCGAACAATCAGGAATGTAGGGGTAAACACAAGAGCGAGGCAACCCAGCTTGCAAATCGCTTAAGTCAATGTGGTGCATATTGTGGCATAGTACACGAACAAGGAACGAAGTCGTACAAGTATAATCATATGCAAGTGGAAAAGCTTCACGAAGGAAGCCCCCAAGTGAATTGGGTCCTTGAATTTGTGTGTCACAAACAAAGTTTGGACAAGGAAAAAATTTTACAAGCAACTTTTTTCCAAAAAAGTATAATGCTTGGTCGAACCGAACACAAGTTAGAAATTAAAGCTTTGAGCATGAAAGCGACTTAGCTGGTTAATGTGTTCGGTATTGATGACGCGGTCCGAGCTTGATGCGGGGCAAGGTTCCATCCCCCAAGCTGGTCCTGAGGTGGCGGAGCGGAGAGCTCGACACACCGAAGTGGTGACATAGCACGGTCAATGCAGACCGGTAGAGTGACGCCTAAGTCCCCGGATCATTTTCCTATGCACAAAAAATAGTGCAAACCGGAGATAATAGTAATAATGATAATTAAAAAAATGTGTTGCATAATAAATAATTTATGCAAAGTGAGGAATAGAAGAAATATGGCCTGGCGCCGAAGTCAATGTCGATGCAGGGCGTCGGCGTGATGTAGTAAAGGCGTGGCAAAGCCTGAATTCACAGGTCGGTCCGAGCTCCGGATGCGGCGTTCGCCGGACTATGTACGGAAACTGATCGAACCACCACGCGACCGTCGTTAATGTGGTCACCATTTGATAGACCTGTGTACATATCATGGACAAACCAGAGTAATAATTCCTCGGGAAAAATGAACCCAAACAAGCAAAAAATACTGAGATTAATAGCACCTGGTTTATTTGTTGTAGCAATCCGAAGGAAGGTGATTCCCAAAATTGGGACTCGCTCCGCACACCCATTGCCTGATGGGCGATAAAACGACGGCATGACAATGCTGGTAAAGGTTGACTCGCCGAGGCAAAGCCCTCGGCCCAGCTAACGTGATGGAGTTGGTCAGCTAGTGACGCCGAAGTGTCCGGAGTAGGTTGATGAAGAGATGGCGAAGCCCCCGGTCCAGCCGATATGTCGAAGCCTCGACGTCATCCGATGAGTCGAAGCAGGTCGGCGTGACGGACACCAGCTTGAAGAAGCAATAGTGCGGCCCTGTCGATGCAGGTCGTGACGTGGTTAATGCCGGCTTGATGAAGCGACCGTGCGGCAATGCCGGTATGCCCGCTCCGTGTAATCCGTGGGGCGGCGATGTTGATGATGATTTATCCTTCGCGATGTCGTACTCTTGTTCGGCTTGCCGAGATGATGATCCAAAGAAGTTGAGCTTGGCTAAAGTGACGATGTGTCTAGCGCAGGACGGCAGCGGTGGAGTAATATTGCCGGACTCGTTTGACACCAGCATGATGTTGAAGATCATGTTCAAAAGATCTTAAAGTTAGTGGGATGTGTTTGAGAATAAAACACAATACCCATACAAAACTTCCTTCAAAAGGGATGTCCGAAATCCTGTTCATAAAAAAGATGAACTCGGGTCGGATTCGTTTTCGCACAGAAAACAGATCTGAAAAGTGATGCACTAATCGGAAGGTTCCCAGAGTTTGGACGGTCGGATTGAGCCGAAATTTTGAGAGGTGGTAGATATAGGAATTCCGCAGCCGATCAACGGTTGGATCTTCCAAAGGACGTCCGAGCTAGAAGCTGGACACCACGCCCTAAACTCATCCAAATTACCGTACAGATTTGACAGGGCTCCGGTATATCGTGGATTGCCAGAGATTCCTCCATCGGAACTCGACGAAATTTTCCAGGGTTGTTGTAGAATCAATTCCGCACAATTCCACCAAAGCGATCGTCAAAGCAATACTCAAGGAGGTGGTGGTGGCAGATATGAGTTCGTTGTCCAGAAAAACAGCACGGTCGCTTGAGGGCAATGTTGACGTTGAGCCCCCGAGCTCCGTAGATGATTCCTCCATGATCTTGATAGAGATCGGAGTTGATGTTTGATGAAGGCCCTCATCCGGACATGGTGATCCGAACACGGGGCGCAATTCTTGGTCGAACCAAGGTGACCAGTCGAACTAGTGACGGAGACGTCGAAGTCGCAGTTGATCTGCCGGCGAGCCATCGATCCTTTTGTCGATCACACAGCGGAGCTCTCAATGAAAGCACCAATGTCGGTGTCAAAAATGGCGGATCTCGGGTAGGGGGTTCCGAACTGTGCGTCTAGGTCGGATGGTAACAGGAGACAGGGGACACTTTGTTTTACCCAGGTTTGGGCCCTCTCGATGGAGGTAAAACCCTACTCCTGCTTGATTAATATTGAAGGTATGGGTAGTACAAGAGTAGATCTACCACGAGATCAAGGAGGCTAAACCCTAGAAGCTAGCCTATGGTATGATTGTGTATGGAGTTGATCCTCTATGGGCTACAACTCTCCGGTTTATATAGACACAGAGTCGGTTACAATGGTAGGAGATCTTGAATATCACATCGCCAAGCTTGCCTTCCACGCCAAGGAAAGTCCCATCCGGACACGGGACGAAGTCTTCAATCTTATATCTTCATAGTCCAGGAGTCCGGCTGAAGGTATAGTCCGGCTATCCGAACACCCCCTAATCCAGGACTCCCTCACCCAAGCTTAAACCCTTGCTTGTCCTCAAGAAATTCAGTTGACAAACTAAAAGAAAGAAAGAAAAACTTTTACAAACTCTGTTTGCTCTTGTTGTTGTAACTATGTCAAGCCAGCATTCAAGTTTTCATCATAGATCGTAACTAACCACATTTGCAATAATTCTCAGGTCTCATAATTACTCACATCAATAGCATAATCAACTAGCAAGCCATAATAATAAATCTCGGATGACAACACTTTCTCAAAACAATCATAATATGATATAACAAGATGGTATCTCGCTAGCCCTTTCTGAGACCGCAAAACATAAATGCAGAGCACCTTTAAAGATCAAGGACTGACTAGACATTGTAATTCATGGTAAAAAAGATCCAATCATAGTCACACCCAATATAAATTAATAGTGATGAATGCAAATAACAGCTGTGCTCTCCAGCTAGTGCTTTTTAATAAGAGGGTGATGACTCAACATAAAAGTAAATGGATAGGCCCTTCGCAGAGGGAAGCAGGGATTTGTAGAGGTGCCAGAGCTCGGTTTTGCAATAGAGATAAATTATATTTTGAGCGGTATACTTTCATTGTCAACGTAACAACTAAGAGATGGCGATATCTTCCATGCTAAACACATTATAGGCGGTTCCCAAACAGAATGGTAAAGTTTATACTTCCCCTCCACCAACAAGCATCAATCCATGGCTTGCTCGAAACAATGAGTGTCTTCAACATACATCAGGTCCCAGGGGGAGTTTTGTTTGCAATTAATTTTGATTTAGTTTGCATAAAGCATGGGACTGGGCATCCCGGTGACCAGCCATTTTCTCGTGAGTGAGGAGCGGAGTCCACCCCTCTTGAGAATAACCCGCCTAACACGGAAGATAAGGACAGCCTTTGTTGATACATGAGCTATTCGAGCATACAAAACAGAATGTTTATTTGAAGGTTTAGAGTTTGGCACATACAAATTTACTTGGAACGGCAGGTAGATACCACATATAGGAAGGTATGGTGGACTCATCTAGAATAACTTTGGGGTTTAAGGGATTGGATGCACAAGCAGTATGCCCGCTCAGTACAGGTGAAGGCTAGCAAAAGACTGGGAAGCGACCAACTAGAGAGCGACAACAGCCATGTACATGCATTAAAATTAATAAACATTGGATGCAAGCATGAGTAGGATATAATCCACCATGAACATAAATATCGTGAAGGCTATATTGATTTTGTTTCAACTACATGCGTGAACATGTGCCAAGTCAAGTCACTTAAATCATTCAAAGGAGGATACCACCCCATCATACCACATCATAATCATCTCAATAGCATGTTGGCACACAAGGTAAACCATTATAACTCATAGCTAATCAAGCATGGCACAAGCAACTATGATCTCTAATTGTCATTGCAAACATGTTTATTCATAATAAGCTGAATCAAGAACGAGGGACTTATCATATTTACAAAAACAAAAGAGGTCGAGTTCATACCAGCTTTTCTCATCTCAGTCAGTCCATCATATATCATCATAATTGCCTTTCACTTGCACGACCGAACGGTGTGAATAATAATAAGAGTGAACGTGCATTGGACTAAGCTGGAATCTACGAGCATTCAATAAACAGGAGAAGACAAGGCAATACGGGCTCTTGGTTAAATCAACAATAATGCATATAAGAGCCACTTCAACAATTTAATTATGGCCTTCTCCTACTGACCCCCAAAGAAAAGAAAAGAAATAAAACTATTTACACGGGAAAGCTCCCAACAAGCAAAAGAAGAACGGGAAATATTTTTGGGTTTTCTTTTTAATTATTACTACTACAACAAAAAAATAAACTACTACTAATTTTTTTTGGTTTTTCTTAAGGTTTAACAATCACACAAGAAGATAGCAGGAAAAAGAAAATAAACTAGCATGGATATTACAGTGAAAAAGTATGAGCACCAACATCTAGCAATGAGTGTGTGCGAGCATAAATGTAATGTCGGTGAGAAATACGTACTCCCCCAAGCTTAGGCTTTTGGCCTAAGTTGGTTTATGGCCACGGCTGGCCTGGCGGATATCCATAATAATAGTTGTTGGGGTCGTACTGTGATGAGGAAGAATAGTTGGGATCATACTGATGTGCAGTGGTTATCGCCTGCTGAGCTGCAGCGTGGAGTCGAGCTGCCTCCGCTCTCCTCTCGTACTCTTCTGCCTCCTCTCTGGTAATAACATATCTTCCTTTTGTCTGTGAATCAAAGAAGGCAGGAGCAGGGAGAGTAATACGGAAAACACGTCGTTTATCAAAAATTAAACGATATAAGAGAGGTGATTTAGGCCTCTCGACAAACTGGTGCGAAGCCATAGAGTCGTAATCTAAATATGCAGGAGGCAACTCCATATCACCCTCATGAATGTCTATTTCAAGAAAATGAACTAAGCGGGTTGCAAAAATTCCTCCAAAGAAATCTCCATTATGTCTATTATGATGCAACCTACGAGCTACAATGGCTCCCATATGATAAGATTGGTCTCCTAACACAGCACTCCTAAGAATGCTAAGATCAGGGACACACATGTGATATGCTTCATCCCTAGCATTTATGCATCTACCTATGAAGAGAGCAAAATAATATATAGCAGGAAAGTGAATGCTTCCTATGGTAGCCTGTGTTATATCTCTAGATTCCCCCACAGTTATACTAGCAAGAAAGTTTCTAAATTCAGATTTAGGGGGATCCCTAACACTACCCCATGATGGAAGTTTGCATGCAAGAGTGAAATCCTCTAAGTCCATGGTATAAGATTTGTCATAGAGATCAAACATGACTGAAAGAGAATTACGCGAAGATGAATACTCAAACCTCCTCACAAATGAACTTGTGAAATCATGATACTGGAGGCATTTGTTAGCCTCAAAATCCTCAAGACCGGCATTGCGCAAATATGCTTTGAATTCTTCTTTAATTCCCGCACGGTTCATAAAATTTTCTGACGGCCATTCGCAAGGCCGTACTGGAGCGTCTCTTGGTGGATCCTCGTCAGCATCGCGCATAGCAATCCTGGGTCCTTGCTTCTTAGAGGAACCACCTTGGAACATCTTCCTAGGCATATTGTTTTTCTCTAAAAAATTCTGAAATTTTTCAACTTCAAAATAAAAGTAAAGCAAACTCAATAATATTGATAGCAACTACTCCTACAAGTGCCTAGAGCCTATATCAAGCATTAGAACTACTTAGAACCATATAAATTTGACATGCAAGCTCAAGAACATGGTCACCTATGCAGCACAAATTTGCAAAGAATAAAGCACTAGAACAAAAACTAATTGGACCAATGGAGGAGTCACATACCAAGGAACAATCTTCCCAAGCAGTTTTGCGAGAGGTGCTTTGAGTAAGGAGATCGAAAATCACAGCAAAAGTGGCTGGAACTCGTGCTTGAGTTGGTTTTTCAGGTTTGTGTGAGATAGAGGAAGAAGATGGGTGCTGGGATAAGTGGAGGAGGGACACCGTGGGCCCACGAGGCAGGGGGCGTGCCCACCACCCTCATGCAGGTGGCAGCTCCTCCCGCGGTAATTTTTGCATAGTAAATCCTCAAATATTCCCGAAAAAATCATATTAAATTGGCATGTCATTCTGAGGACTTTTATTTTTGGGATATTTTTATATTGCGCGGATAAGTCAGGAAACAGATAGAAAATACTATTTTTACTTTATTTAATATAAATAACAGAAAGTAAAAGTGGGGTACAGAAGTTTTTGCTTCTAGTTTCATCCATCTTATGCTCATCAAAAAGAATCCACTAACAAGGTTGATCAAGTCTTGTTAACAAACTCATTCCGATAATCATGAAACCAGAGAAATTTCAAATAACACTAAGTTACCTCAACGGTGATATGCACATCCCCAATAATAAGTATATCATATTTCTTCTTGACAGTAGGAAGAGGAAATTCAAAACCTCCAAATATAATCGATGGAATTTTTCCAATAGAATTGATACTATGAACTTGAGGTTGTTTCCTCGGAAAGTATACCGTATGCTCATTACCATTAACATGAAAAGTGATATTGCCTTTGTTGCAATCAATAACAGCCCCTGCAATATTAAGAAAAGGTCTTCCAAGAATAATAGACATACTATCATCCTCGGGAATATCAAGTATAACAAAATCCGTTAAAATATTAATGTTTGCAACTACAACAGGCACATCCTCACAGATACCGACAGGTATAGCAGTTGATTTATCAGCCATTTGCAAAGATATTTCAGTAGGTGTCAGTTTATTCAAGTCAAGTCTACGATATAAAGAGAGAGGCATAACACTAACACCGGCTCCAAGATCACATAAAGCAGTTTTAATATAATTTCTTTTAATGGAGCAAGGTATAGTAGGTACTCCGGGGTCTCCAAGTTTCTTTGGTATTCCACCCTTAAAAGTATAATTAGCAAGCATGGTGGAAATTTCAGCTTCCGGTATCTTTCTTTTATTAGTAATGATGTCCTTCATATATTTAGCATAAGGATTTGTTTTGAGCACATCAGTTAATCTCATACGCAAAAAGATAGGTCTAATCATTTCAGCAAAGCGCTCAAAATCCTCATCATCCTTTTTCTTGGATGGTTTTGGAGGAAAAGGCATGGGTTCCTGAACCCAAGGTTCCCTTTCTTTACCATGTTTCCTAGCAACAAAGTCTCTTTTATCATAACGTTGATTATTTGATTGTGTGTTGTCAAGATCAACAGCAGGTTCAATTTCTACATCATTATCATTACTAGGTTGAGCATCATCATTAATATTTTTACTAGGTTCATGTTCATTACCAGATTGTGTTTCAGCATCAGACGTAGAAATATCATTTGGATTATCAGGTGGTTCAGCAATAGGTTCATTAGAAGTTTGCACAGTTCTATCATTTTTTTTCTTATTCTTTTTAGAAGAACTAGAAACATCAATATTATTTCTCTGAGTATCTTGCTCGATTCTCTTAGGGTGGCCTTCAGGATACAAAGGTTCCTGAGTCATTCTACCAGTTCTAGTAGCCACTCTAACAACATAATCATTTTTCTTACTATTCATTTCATCAAGCACTTCTTTTTGAGCCTTAAGTACTTGTTCTACTTGAGTGGTAACCATAGAAGCATGTTTGCTAACAAGTTTAAGTTCAACCTTAATATTAGCCATATAATCACCCAAGCGTCTAATCATATAAGAATTTTATTTTAATTGTCTACCAAAATAAGCATTGAAGTCGTCTTGCTTAAAGATAAAGTTATCGAACTCATCCAAGCACTGACTAGCAATTTTAGTAGGAGGGACTTCAGCTTTATCATATCTATAGAGAGAATTTACCTTTACTACCTGTGTTGGGAGATCGGGATCAGGAGGTTCTTCAGTAAATAAAGATTTAAGATCATAAGTTTCTTCAACAGACGGTGAATTAAGACCATGTATTTCTTCAATAGGAGGTAAATTCTTAACATCTTCAGCTTTAGTACCTTTTTCTTTCATAGATTTCTTTGCCTCTTGCATATCTTCGGGACTGAGAAATAGAACACCTCTCTTCTTCGGAGTTGGTTTAGGAATAGGCTCAGTAATTGGAGCAGGAGCTGGCTCAGGAGCTGGCTCAGGAGGTGCCCAATTATTTTCATTTGTCAACATATTATTCAATAGAATTTCAGCTTCATCCGGTGTTCTTTCCCTGAAAAGACAACCAGCACAACTATCCAGGTAATCTCTGGAAGCATCGGTTAGTCCATTATAAAAGATACCAAGTATTTCAGGTTTCTTAAGAGGATGATCAGGCAAAGCATTAAGTAACTTGAGAAGCCTCCCCCAAGCTTGTGGGAGACTCTCTTCTTTAATTTGCACGAAGTTGTATATTTCCCTCAAAGCAGCTTGTTTCTTATGAGCAGGGAAATATTTAGCAGAGAAGTAATAAATCATATCCTGGGGACTACGCACACAATCAGGATCAAGAGAATTAAACCATATCTTAGCATCACCCTTTAATGAGAACGGAAATATTTTGAGTATATAAAGGTAATGAGATCTCTCATCATTAGTGAACAGGGCAGCTATATCATTTAACTTAGTAAGATGTGCCACAACAGTTTCAGATTCATAGCCATAAAACGGATCAGATTCAACCAAAGTAATTGTATCAGGATCAACAGAGAATTCATAATCCTTATCAGGAACACATATAGGTGAAGTAGCAAAAGCAGGGTCGGGCCTCATTTTATCTCTAAGTGATTCTTTGTTCCATTTAATTAATAACCTCTTAAGCTCATATCTATCTCTGCAAGCTAAAATAGCGGCAGAAGATTCCATATCAAAAAGATAGCCCTGAGGAATAACAGGCATATTTTCATCATCACTATCATCATCGTATTCAGATTCAATAATTTCTTTTTCTCTAGCCCTAGCAATTTGTTCATCAAGAAATTCACTAAGGGGCACAGTAGTATCAGGCATAGAAGCAGTTTCATCATAAGTATCATGCATAGCAGAAGTGGCATCATCAATAACATGCGACATATCAGAACGAATAGCAGAAGCAGGTGTAGGTGTCGCTAACTTACTCATAACAGAAGGTGAATCAAGTGCAGAGCTAGATGGTAGTTCCTTACCTCCCCTCGTAGTTGAGGGATAGATCTTAGTTTTTGGATCTCTCAAGTTCTTCATAGTGATAAGCAGATATAAATCCCAAGTGACTCAAAGAATAGAGCTATGCTCCCCGGCAACGGCGCCAGAAATTAGTCTTGATAACCCACAAGTATTGGGGATCGCAACAGCTTTCGAGGGTAGAGTATTCAACCCAAATTTATTGATTCGACACAAGGGGAGCCAAAGAATATTCTCAAGTATTAGCAGCTGAGTTGTCAATTCAACCACACATGGAAACTTAGTATCTGCAGCAAAGTGTTTAGTAGCAAAGTAATATGATAGTGGTGGTAGCGGCAACAAAAGTAAAGACAGCAAAAGTAATGTTTTTGGTATTTTGTAGTGATTGTAACAGTAGCAGCGGAAAAGTAAATAAGCGTAAACCAGTATATGGAAAACTCGTAGGCACCGGATCAGTGATGGATAATTATGTCGGATGCGGTTCATCATGTAATAATCATAACATGGGGTGACACAGAACTAGCTCCAATTCATCAATGTAATGTAGGCATGTATTCCGTATATAGTCATACGTGCTTATGGAAAAGAACTTGCATGACATCTTTTGTCCTACCCTCCCGTGGCAGTGGGGTCCTGTTGGAAACTAAGGGATATTAAGGCCTCCTTTTAATAGAGAACTGGAACAAAGCATTAGCACATGGTGAATACATGAACTCCTCAAACTATGGTCATCACCGGGAGTGGTCCCGATTATTGTCACTTCGGGGTTGCCGGATCATAACACATAGTAGGTGATTATAGACTTGCAAGATAGGATCAAGAACTCACATATATTCATGAAAACATAATAGGTTCAGATCTGAAATCATGGCACTAGGGCCCTAGTGACAAGCATTAAGCATAGAAAAGTCATAGCAACATCAATATCAGAACATAATGGATACTAGGGTCAAACCCTAACAAAACTAACTCGATTACATGATAAATCTCATCCAACCCATCACCGTCCAGCATGCCTACGATGCAATTACTCACGCACGGAGGTGAGCATCATGAAATTGGTGATGGAGGATGGTTGATCATGATGACGGCGACGAATCCCCCTCTGCGGAGCCCCGAACAGACTCCAGATCAGCCCTCCCGAGAGGTTTTAGGACTTGGCGGCGGCTCCGTATCGTAAAACGCGATGATTTCTTCTCTCTGATTTTTTTCTCTCCGAAAGCAAATATATAGAGTTGGAGTTGGCGTCGGAAGGTTTTCAGGGGGCCCATGAGGTAGGGGGCGCACCCTAGGGGGGCGCCCCCCACCCTCGTGAGAAGGGTGTGGTCCCCCTGGTCTTCATCTTTGGCGAGGATTTTTTATTATTTTTTCTAAGATGTTCCGTGGAGTTTCAGTTCATTCCGAGAATATTTGTTTTTTGCACATAAAACAACACCATGGTAATTCTGCTGAAAACAGCGTCAGTCCGGATTATTTCCATTCAAATCATACAAGTTAGAGTCCAAAACAAGGGCAAAAGTGTTTGGAAAAGCAGATGCGACGGAGACGTATCAATAGTGACTAGAGAACTCTGTCAATCACTATCTTATCTGGAAGATTAACTCCCGCTTGATTCAAGTGATTGTAGTACTCAGACAATCTGAGCACATGCTTACTGGTTGAGCTATTCTCCTCCATTTTGTAGGCAAAGTAATGTCAGAGGTCTCATACCTCTCGACACGAGCATGAGTATGAAATACCAATTTCAACTCTTGGAACATCTTATATGCTCTGTGGTGTTCAAAACATTTTTGAAGTCCCGGTTCTAAGCCGTAAAGCATGGTGCACTAAACTATCAAGTAGTTATCATACCGAGCTTTTGTCAAAACGTTCAAAACGTCTACATCTGCTCCTATAATAGTTCTGTCACCTAGCGGTGCATCAAGGACATAATACTTATGTGCGGCAATGAGGATAATCCTCAGATCAAGGAGCTAGTCCGCATCTTTGCTACTAACATCTTTCAACTTATTTTTCTCTAGGAATATATCAAAAATAAAAACAGGGGAGCTAAATGCGAGCTATTGATCTACAACATAGATATGCTAATACTATCAAGACTAAGTTCATGATAAATTAAAGTTCAATTAATCATATTACTTAAGAACTCCCACTTAGATAGACATCCCTCTGATCATCCAAGTGATCACGTGATCCAAATCAACTAAACCATGTTCGATCATCACGTGAGATGGAGTAGTTTTCAATGGTGAACATCACTATGTTGATCATATATACTATATGATTCACGCTCGACCTTTCAGTCTCAGTGTTCCGAGGCCATATCTGCATATGCTAGGCTCGTCAAGTTTAACTCGAGTATTCTGCGTGTGCAAAACTGGCTTGCACCCATTGTAGATGAACGTAGAGCTTATCACACCCGATCATCACGTGGTGTCTCCGCACGACGAACTTTGCAACGGTGCATACTCAGGGAGAACACTTTTATCTTGAAATTTAGGGCATGTTCTGAACTCCTCCAACTCCACGCTTCAAAAACTTCGCAGATGATTTTGACCCGAACGCTTGGGCTCCAAGAAGCTGGATTCTCGAAGCTAAGCCGGACCGTAGTGCAAAAATCAGAAGCGAGCTCGGCCCAGCTCCACAGAATGAAAAAGCTGGAGTTCACGTAATTTACAGGAGCTTGCCACCGCTAAAGATACCGATTCGCTTCTCCCCCTCGAGAAAATAGAACGTTTCGCTACTGTAGCGACACCCCTTGCCTCGCTAACCCACTTCCTCCTCGAATCTGTGTGTTCGCTAGCCTTATTGGGCTGCCTCCAGCCGGCCCAATCTATCCCGAACAGGCCACTGTGTCTCAGTTGTGCTGCAGCGCTAGAGAAGCTGCCGATGCAGTAGAACGGACCTGGGATCGCTACGTGGAGTAGAAGCTACGATAAGAAGCTAGTTTTTGAGAAGTTTTGTGAAGCCAGATGAGTTCAGAACAGGCCCTTAGTGAGAGATCATCTTATAATGCTACCGTCAATCAAAGCAGAATAAGATGCATAAAGGATAAACATCACATGCAATCAATATAAGTGATATGATATGGCCATCATCATCTTGTGCTTGTGATCTCCATCTCCGAAGCACCGTCATGATCACCATCGTCACCGGCGCGACACCTTGATCTCCATCGTAGCATCGTTGTCGTCTCGCCAACTATTGCTTCTACGACTATCGCTACCGCTTAGTGCTAAAGTAAAGCATTACAGGGCGATTGCATTGCATACAATAAAGCGACAACCATATGGCTCCTGCCAGTTGTCGATAACTCGGTTACAAAACATGATCATCACATGCAATAAAATATAGCATCATGTTTTGGCCATATCACATCACAACATGCCCTGCAAAAACAAGTTAGACGTCCTCTACTTTGTTGTTGCAAGTTTTACGTGGCTGCTACGGGCTGAGCAAGAACCGTTCTTACCTACGCATCAAAACCACAACGATAGTTCGTCAAGTTAGTGTTGTTTTAACCTTCTCAAGGACCGGGCGTAGCCACACTCGGTTCAACTAAAGTTGGAGAAACTGACACCCGCCAGCCACGTGTGTGCAAAGCACGTCGGTAGAACCAGTCTCGCGTAAGCGTACGCGTAATGTCAGTCCAGGCCGCTTCATCCAACAATACCACCGAACCAAAGTATGACATGCTGGTAAGCAGTATGACTTGTATCGCCCACAACTCACTTGTGTTCTACTCGTGCATATAACATCTAGCATAAAATCAGGCTCGGATGCCACTGTAGGGGAATGTAGTAATTTCAAAATTTTCCTACGCACACACATGATCATGGTGATGCATAGCAACGAGAGGAGAGAGTGTGTCCACGTACCCTCGTACACCGAAAGCGGAAGCGTTATGACAACGCGGTTGATGTAGTCATACGTCTTCACGATCCGGCTGATCCAAGTACCGAACGTACGACACCTCCGAGTTCAGCACACGTTCAGCTCGATGACCTCCCGCGAATTCCGATCCAGCAGAGCTTCACGGGAGAGTTTCATCAGAACGATGGCGTGGTGATGGTGATGATGATGCTACCGACGCAGGGCTTCGCCTAAGCACCGCTACGATATGATCGAGGTGGAATATGGTGGAGGGGGGCACCGCACACAGCTAAGAGATCAAGAGATCAATTGTTGTGTCTAGAGGTGCCCCTGCCCCCGTATATAAAGGAGGGAGGGAGAAGTCGGCCCTAGAGGGGGCGCGCCAAGTGTGGGGAGTCCTACTAGGACTCCCAAGTCCTAGTAGGATTCCCCTTTCCTTTCCGGAGTAGGAGAGAAGGAAAGAGGAGGAGAGGGAGAAGGAAAAAGGGGCTGCACCCCTTGTCCAATTCGGATTAGAGGGGGGGCGCGCGCCTCCTTCCTTTTGGCCTCTCTCCTCTATTCCCGTATGGCCCAATAAGGCCCAATACTTCTCCCAGTGAATTCCCGTAACTCCCCGGTACTCCGAAAATACCCGAATCACTCGGAACCTTTTCGATGTCCGAATATAGTCGTCCAATATATTGATCTTTATGTCTCAACCATTTTGAGACTCCTCGTCATGTCCCCGATTTCATCCGGGACTCCGAACTACCTTCAGTACATCAAATCACATAAACTCATAATACAATCGTCACCAAAACTTTAAGCGTGCGGACCCTACGGGTTCGAGAACTATGTAGACATGACCGAGACACGTCTCCGACAAATAACCAATAGCGGAACCTGGATACTCATATAGGCTCCCACATATTCTACGAAGATCTTTGTCGGTCAAACCGCATAAAAACATACGTTGTTTCCCTTTGTCATCGGTATGTTACTTGCCCGAGATTCGATCGTCGGTATCTCAATACCTAGTTCAATCTCGTTACTGGCAAGTCTCTTTACTCGTTCCGTAACACATCATCCTGTAACTAACTCATTAGTTACAATGCTTGCAAGGCTTATAGTGATGTGCATTACGAGTGGGCCCAGAGATACCTCTCCGACAATCAGAGTGACAAATCCTAATCTCGAAATACGCCAACCCAACAAATACCTTCGGAGACACCTGTAGAGTACCTTTATAATCACCCAGTTATGTTGTGACATTTGGTAGCTCACAAAGTGTTCCTCCGGTAAACAGGAGTTGCATAATCTCATAGTCATAGGAATATGTATAAGTCATGAAGAAAGCAATAGCAACATACTAAACGATCAAGTCCTAAGCTAACGGAATGGGTTAAGTCAATCACATCATTCTCCTAATGATGTGATCCCGTTAATCAAATGACAACTCATGTCCATGGCTAGGAAACTCAACCATCTTCGATTAACGAGCTAGTCAAGTAGAGGCATACTAGTGACACTCTGTTTGTCTATGTATTCACACATGTATTATGTTTCCGGTTAATACAATTCTAGCATGAATAATAAATATTTATCATGAAATAATGAAATAAATAATAACTTTATTATTGTCTTTAGGGCATATTTCCTTCACCCTTCGACCAGAAAACAAAAATGCAATCAGGCCCTTGACATGCCAAGCTCGGATGTACTCTTTCGCCGGCCATCTCACGGCTGAGTGTTGCCGCCCACGTCGGTGCCTCGACGACGGCGGAGCTCGCTAGCGAGGGTTGCTGCTTGGCTGCACCCGTGGTGCGCGCCGCCGCGCCACTGCTTCTGCTTGTGCACTGGTGTTGTTGCTTGCGACGACATGCCGCTGCCTGCTCCGGTTCCGCACGCCGCTGCCGCCGCTACTTGCGCCGGCATGTCGCAGGCTGCTCCGGTTCTGCGTGCCGCGGCCGCGCGCTGCTTGCGCTCGTGCTACGCCCCGCCGCTGTTCCTTGTTTCGATGCTGTCGTCACTGGTGGGAGGTCGCGGAGGCTCCGTGTGCAGGTCGTTGCGCTGCCGCCATCACTGGCGGAGGTCACGGCCGTTCTGTGTAGTGATTCGGAGCCAGAGCCGACCCTAGTCCCACACCCCATGCTTCCAGGAGCAGGCGTCAGCCAACTTGTGTGCCTCGGCCATGGCCGCCGATCTCGACCGGGACTACGTCGTGGTCATGGCAGGCGCGAGGCTAGAGTCGCCACTGCACGTCAAGGAGGCGGCTAGCACCTTGACCCAGGCCGCGGCAGCGGTGTAGTTCGGCGGCGGTGGCCTGCGGGAATGGCGGCAGGGGCCTGATCCCGATTGGATCGAGTAGGGGAGGGACATATGTTTTTTAGGGAGGTTTTTTTTTTAAGTCCAATCTAACATCGTCTATTGTAAACGTTATGCCACGTCATCGATTGCGGCACCCACATGTCATAATCGCAATTAAAATGCCCAAGGGGACCGATCAATGCTTTCTTCAAAAGATTAGACCCAAATTCATAGAAGAGTGTTTTCTATAACCCCGCGTTTCAATGTGGTGATTTTCTGCAAGTCACTCCCTTTTCTTTAGACAGCAGCATCAAATTGAATGCAAGCTAGCTTCCCCTTCCCAGCTAGCCAACCCAAAATCTGTCTGCCTGCCTGTCAGCAACTCAGCATGCTGTTTTTGCATATACAATTCGTATGGCACCACCACTCACTGATGAAACCTAAGTGAAACAACTCCTTCCTCCCAGAATTAGGCCAAGCCATGGTCAATCTCCTGCTAAAGGGCCTCCCTTGATTAACCGGTTGGAGGTAGACCACAGGATACGCGACCAGGTGACGGTGATTTCCAGCTTACACATGCCACCGAGATCAAGCATGCCACGGCTTTGACCTGCATCCAGAGGCGCAAAGGATGCCTTACCCTCTGCCAGAACCTCATCATGGTCACGACCACCTCGACTCACCACGCCGCGGACTATCAGTTGCCCAAACCTCTCAACAGACACAACACGACGCGACAGCTCAATTGTGCCATCGTCAGCAACAACAAGCGCCTTCTCTTCTCCAGAGTCGAGCAGCATGACATTCATGTCACCCACACTGCCGATACATGCAGTAAGCTGGCCTCGGGACCCATCTGGCC
This sequence comes from Triticum aestivum, assembly GCF_018294505.1. NCBI lineage: Eukaryota > Viridiplantae > Streptophyta > Magnoliopsida > Poales > Poaceae > Triticum > Triticum aestivum. The sequence goes on along the minus strand of NC_057812.1, from coordinate 704,513,350 downwards.
ATGACCCCTTGACGATCTGCACAGCGATGATGGCCTCAACGGAAGACACCACGAGGCCACATGTTAACTCCAATGTACTATGCTTGCTGGTGTAGAGACTGCTACTCACGCAGGATCAGAGCATGCACTATCCAAAGCTTACGCATAAATTGATCTTTTCACAACATAAGAAGCGCTCGAATACCAAAAATATATAATAGAACACCTGCACCCAGGCCCTCTCTATCTAGCCATTAATTCCCTGCATCGCGATTCGTGCAAATAGATTTCTATTTTTTGTTTCTCTCACATAAAACATGTTTTGAAGTTCAAACCTTTGCAACGTGGCAAAGCTTTCTATCTAGAATCTAGGATAAATCTTTAAGAATTTTTTGTCGAACATAAATATACAAAAAATGATCTAGTTAGAAAGCTTTGCCACACCGCAAAGATTTGAACTTCAAGACATGTTTTATGCGAGAGAAACAAAAAAGAGAATTTCATATAGAAAGTTAGTTGTGTTGCACATATCTTAAAGCAATATTGGACAGCCAGGATACCAGGGCCGGGGTGCAGGTGTTCTAAAAATCCGCGTCCGCTCGAATACAAGGCTTAGATCGGTGTCCTCAGATTCTGTACTTCCCTTCACTTTCAGCATGGCCTCGAAGTACACATACCCATTATAGACCACGACACGGGTAGGACCTACCAGTACTAAATATGGATCCTGCATACAACACAAGTGGTTAAGTTGACATCCAGAATGGCATAGACTATAATCTTGTTCAGATTTTTTTTACACTGGTAAATGGAAGAACACAATATAGAAAGTAAGATCGACTGTCATGCATTCTAATATGTGATGTAGTCTTCATGGTGATTGATTATATGGCATAATGTTATAGCTTATAGAATCTACTCCCTCCGTTCCTAAATATAAGTCTTTGTAGAGATTCCACTATGAACTATATACGGATGTATATAGATGCATTTTAAGTGTGTATTCATTCATTTTGCTCCGTATATAGTCCATCTAGTGGAATATCTACAAAGACTTACATTTAGGAACGGAGGGAGTATAAATTAGTATGCATTCAATCTTCATAGTTAACCACTCATATTGAACTCCTATATGACCAGAACTTTTATATAATTTCCTTAGTTTTGTTCGGTTCACAATAGATCAAGTTGTCTATATTGTTCTGGATTAAGCAGTGCGGATAGAAATTTTACACTTGGGAAGCATGGTATTTGCCAAAAAGCAATAAAGTTGGATAGTCACATGTCAAGTACTATAGTACAATATACAGTACCCTCTAAAAGCTCATTAAGAAGGCAACCAATTCAATTAAACCGGTCAGAGTTGCTTCAATGAGCATAACAATAACATGATCTCTATGTATGGGGGTAAAAAAGAAGATAGGTAGGTACGCAAGGACGTGAATTTTTGGGACATGCGGCTACGCGCTGCCGATATCCTGGTCGTCCGCCAGGGCGCTGCGATTGCTACTTTTAATAGGACTTCTGCAATACGCGCGCCGCGTGAATTCCCACTTCACAAGAATACGCTATACAACTCAGTAGTGGACCAGGCATGGTTCAAGGTACAGGCAGCATTCAATGGATCAGACGAGAAACAAAGCCCCGGCCCGGGAGATGGGGTAACTCCCGTCCTTCAGTGGGTGTGCATAACAAGAGGAGATGGCTTCAGCAGAAACAGAGATTAACAGGCTAGTGTATCGACACTATACTTGATCTGGAGTCTTTTGTTTATTTGGTTACGACTGAACACTATACTTCATCTTTTTTATTTGCCGTATCATCTTTTGTTCTGGTTTGGGACGTTCTAGGGCCGGGGATCGTGGGAGATACAGGTTCGTCTATGATAAATGATGATTTTAATCATTCCAGGGTTCCTTGATTGCCTGACATGCATTTACAGCGGGGTGACAGCCATTTAAAGGAATGTCGGCAGCATGTGCAAATTGTATCATATATGAACCTTGATTAATTTGTTAGGAGATCATCATGATTAATGTGATTGTTGATGTTTTTTTGTGTGCAGTCAGTCTTTGTCAGGACTTGGGAGATTATTATGGTTAGATATTGCTGGAAACCTTGATTAATTTGTAATGGTGAAGGTGAAATTGAACTCACCTGCTTTGTTTATTACTTAACGAACCATGAGACCATAACACAAAGCTGTTTGCGCTGTAGGTGAACCAGGCAGCAGATACTAGAACATACATTGATGAGCTTGATGGAAAACTAATTACTACTCCCTCCGTTCCGAATTACTTGTCGCAAGTATGGATGTATCTAGATGTATTTTAGTTTTAAATACATCCATTTCTTTGATGAGTAATTTGGAACGGGGGTAGCTATTACTCCCATCGTTCCAAATTACTCGTTGCAGAAATGAATATATCTAAAACTAAAATACATCTAGATACATCCATACCAAATTGGCAAGGCACGTGATGAATATGTTCTTCAGCCAAGCTTGGTTGTCTTCAAGAAGTGAGACGTGGTGGGTGAAGATCAGGTGTCGGTGCACTTACAAACCGTGGAGTGCAAGAGGTGGTGGTAGACTGTGGACTGAATATACTTGCCCTCCCACTTACAGAACATGCATCCTCCTACATGCAACGAAATTTTGTTAGCCGGGATGAGTACACGGGATGGATTGAAAAACCGATGATGAACTTACACCATGACATGCAGCCATCCATAAGCACCGGCCTCGCTCGTGGCTTTCACACTGATGGAGGTGGTGTGGTGTGGCGCTGCGTTGAGACGTGTATGAACACATGCTTGTGTACTCCGGCCAGACTCTGAGGAATGAAGAGTGAGCATGAACAAGAATGGTTGGGCAGCAGAAACAAGCAAGCTGGAGGTTTAAAACGAGTGAGGGGAGCGTGGTGCAGATAACCACTGGGACTGACATGGACTCGATGCTCGTCTCGATTCAATGCATGACGATGCCTTGTGGGCCATCTGCTAGCGAGGTCAGAAATAATAAGCAAGCTATACAACTTGTATACAGTCAATGGAATTCATTATACAGGCTCGATGTATTTGAACGGCCACTGCAAATCCCCATCTAACCCCGCTACCTTGACAGTAAAGATCTGCACAGTAAGCCTGTGCTTGGTGTCATCAGGCATAGGGTTGTCCGCGAAACACATGGCAGGGATACGCGCTGCAGACAAGTCAATTCAGTTAAAGATTACAGAAAATCCTAGTGGGACATATGCATGAATCGACGGAATTGTCACACAGTTTTAACCCTAAATCTGTGTCTGTATCTACAATGATTGCTTGACGATAGAGAGCTTTACAAGCATGGAGGAACATCAATCAATCGCACTTACTGTTGCGCTTGAAGTCGAAGCCCTCGAAGTCCTCCCTTTTTGCCAGCTTCATTTCCAATTCCTCGCGGCCAAGGTCATAATCCAGCTGCCACCTGTCCTTGCTGGGGTCGGTAGTTTCCTCCGGCGATGGTGGCGCCCGGGCTTGCTCTGCTACGTATTTCCGCGCGGCGCGAGCTCCTTGTCCCCGTTCTTCCTCCTCCACTCCGTATCTTCCTGCAACAGCGCCGCCCGCCTCTCCTCGGTGAGCTCCTCCGGCACGACCGGCGGCGCGCCGGGGTTCGCCTGGTTCAGCCTCGCCACCGCATGCTTCAGCCTATCCTCATCGAACACCTGCTCGAACGAATCCATCAGCCACGGCACCACCTTCACCGTCTTCGTCGCCCCCGCCGCCTTCTTCCGCCGTGGCTCATCTGCCTCGGCCTCGGATTCTCGCTTCGTCGCCGCCGTATCCAGGTCCATCTCGATCACAGCGGCTTGCCAAGATCGATCGGAAACACACAGAGGGGGCGGAGATGAAACTAGATCTAGCCAGTGAACGAGTTAGGTAATTTTTCTGGCCCAAACACAAAAGGTTTGTTTTTTTTTCTTTTCGGGAAGGTTTGTATATTTTTGGGGGCCTGCTACACGTCCGCCCAGCTGGGCCGCGAGCTGTTAGATCTGCCGCATCGACCGGCCGAGCACACCTCCACCATTTGCAACATAGGCCTTGTTGCAGTATTATTTCTGCAACACAACTCTTGTTGCAGACTTTTTTTGCAACAACTGTTTGATTGCAAAAATATATTTGCAACTGAGGTTTTGTTGCAAAAAGAAATTTCAACTTAGGTCTTGTTGCAAAAAAAAAAATCACAAGTTTTCTTGTAAAACATAAACCCGTCATAGACCATTGCAACACCACATATGTTTCAAAAGCATAACCCCAGTTACATGAAGGATGGTATGTAGGCCCTCACTTGATGTTGTCATTCACGGAAGTTGGCGGACGCGGCCACTGCAATCCGCCAATTGATAGTAAGCGTTTTCCATATATTTTTGACCAAATGTTTGATTTAAGATCCGTTTTGGCTGTCATTTTTGTCTTGATGAGATCTTCAAAATAAGATCATTGTTCACTGTGTATCTAAAAAAATATTATTTTTTTTCTCTTTTAAACTTGACTCGGAACTTGATGTACCGGAAGCATGTGCACGCGGGACGCACATCTGAGCGAAAGACAGATATTTCTCACCGACAAACTACAAAACATGTAAATGTTACACGCAAGTTTCGAGTTCCAAAAAGCATAAAGTGTTTTTTTAAAATATGCCTAATATTGACCTTGATTCAAATAGACCATCCAAGCAAAGAAGGCAGTCAAAATGGTTCTGAAATCACACAACTCATTTAAAATATATGACCTCTTTTTTGTTTGAATAAAAAAACATACAGATTTCTTTATAGGAGAGGGAGGTGTAAAGTACTCGACAACCCAGCGGGGAGTACATACCGTATTTGGCCCACCGGGTTTTGGAGCAACAACACGAAATGCATGTCGACAACCTTGGGCCAGACGTTCACCACGTATATACTCCCTCCGGTCTTTTTAGTTTGCATATAAGATTTGTCTGAAGTCAAGCCTTGTAAAGTTCGATCAACTTTCTAAAAAAAATGTCAACATTCACAATATGGAATTAATATCAGTAGATGCATCATGACTTAAATTTTCATATTGTATAATTTTAACATGATAGATGTTGATATTTTTTCATATAAATATGATCAAACTTTATGAAGTTTGACTTCAGACAATTCTTATGTACAAAGTAAAAAAAGACCGGAGGGAGTACTACAAATTTAGGACATGAATATTCAGTGACCGTCAATTGTGGCCGTATTTTCCGACGAATGGCCGTTCCCACTAGGTGGTCATTCCCAGTGAACGATTTCATTCGCTTCTCCTCAGCTCCGATGACGAACGAATCGAGTTAGCAACCAGACCCCCTCTCGTGTGCGGAAAGCATGAAGAAACCTGTTAGGTCTGCTCGCCCCACACTGTCAGCCAACCCCCCAAAACCCACACTTTCCCTCACTCTTCGTTACCTTCTTGCCGACGAGGAATTCCCCCCTTCGTTTCACCCCCACATGGATCTGGTTCCTCCCCCTCTATGTTCCTGTAGAACCTTCAGGCACCATGGCAAAAGTGCCACGAAATCACGATGTTTGAACGGATCAAATCAACAGAACATGCAAATCGAGATAAATATGACACCCCCAAATCCTTTCCCTCCCTCAACTGCCATCAGTTTCTGCCTAATATTGCCATGGTTGAAAACAGGGGTACTTTTGCTCCCCTAGATTAGAAGAAGGATGTCAAAAACGCAGCAATTGCAAGACCAGCTGAGTGATGGCTGATGGGTCCGGTCCGATGAAGGGCGTGTTCGGATCTCCTCCAGCTTCACAAAACTTCTCAAATCCAGCTTCTTTTTGTGGCTTCTAGCTTCACCTGGTGATCCAGAAACTGTTTTGCTTGAATCGACAGCTTCTCGTAGCGCTGGAGCCCAGCTGGGAGGGTTGTGGCCCATTTGGCACCGACTGGGCCAGCTAGAGGCAGCTAATTTAGGCCCAGTGCATCGATTCACTGGAGATCGCTAGATTCTTTTCTTCGAGCAAGGGGGCAGCAAACCGTTTTCTTTGGCGGTGGCAACACCCTGTAAATTGAGCAAACTTACCATTCTCCAATTCGTGTTTTTGCACTGCAATCGGTCATAGCTTCCTGAAGCTAGCTTCTCGGAGATATTTCGTTCGGCTCAAATCTGCTCCAGGAATTTATGAAGCGTGGAGTGGGAGGATCTCCGAACACGCCCGAAGCCCTTTCAAGAGAGCATAGTGTGCTAGTTGACTCTGAAATTCTAAAGCAGTAGTAGCAGACCCAGGAGAATGGACTTGGCCTGAAAAGTGATATTGCCACTTGGATGCAAAAAGGGGTAAAAAAACTAGCTGAATGGTTAAACACAAAAAGTTATTAACCTTTTTATAAACTTAAACATGACAAGTCATACTTTTCAGTCTTTTGAACCCATAAACTTGCAGACACTTGGATTAATGTCTTAACATTGAAAGAAAATTTTAAATTAAAAGTAAATCATGAGTAAATTATGCTACACATACTACACAAGTATCTTTTACATGTTAAACTTCGACATTGTCTAAAGTTCTATCGTTGCTACGATGATGAATGTTGCATGCATCTCAAAGTCGGACATACTATATGATCGCAAAATTAATGTCGTTTGATTATGTGATCTCAAATGCTTGATTTTAGCTTTTTCTGATTGTTGGCCAACCTTTAAGAATTTTCGGGTTGTTGATGAATCAGGCATGTTCAACCCAGAAGATGTTATGTACAGAATGATGTTGTTGTAAGGTATCTGGTTGTTTGTGGATTGATGAAGCCTTTTCCCACGTGATTTATTAAATATTTGTGCGCATTAATTCAATCCTTCAGTCAAATGGTTAATACCACTTCCCTATGTTTTTTCTCCTTTCAATCAACATCTGCTTTGGTCCTAGCTACAAGATATATTATGCTATAAACTATCAAACAACAACCCCACTATTTCTTGGGATATAAATGATACATTTACCCAAAATGTCGGCTCTTAGTGTTTGTCTAGTTATTTCAAAATTTTGAATGCGTTGAACCATCTTTAATGGCGGTAGACTAATATTAGCTGGCAAACTACCACATGATGGGCTTGAGATTTCAGTGACTTTGTCTCGGCTGACTTAGGTGAGCTAGCTCATTGGTCAGGTGACATAACGTCAGTCAATCTGAGCCCCTCATGATGAATACAGGCTACCTTGTTTTCTTTCTATGTGGGAAGACAACTACAAAGTTATGTAAAATAATTTGGATTTAGCCTCAAAAAAGAAAATTGGTTTTGATTTAGTTAAGAAAAAAATTATTTGACTTGGTTTTGTTGGGGTGCGTCAATCAAGAGCTATAGTGCAACACCCATGTGACACTCAGGGCTCAATAGCAAGCCACTATAACGAGCCCTCCCCACAAAAAAATTAACTTAACATCTCATGAATCCGTAGATCCATGTATCAGATATTAAACTGATAAGAACAGATACTACACTTGATCTTAGACAAGAGGCCGAGAAAGATATGATTTGAACCGTGACCCACTGTCCTGTTTTATTGGTCCCCTAAACCGCCTCCGCTGAGGTGCGCAGCGATATGGGATTATATATTCCACCAACGCGTCAAAGCTCAAAGCTGCGTTCGTCCTTCGCCGAGCCGGACAGATGCGCGGCATAACCTGCTCTGTGCCTGTGCTTCCTACTGTTTGGGGCCTGCCTAGAAGCCCATCAACAAGGTCACGGCCCACAGATATCGATCGCCCCAGTTTGTTTCGGCTAGGACGAACTGGGCTGTTAGTGCACCCACCAGTCCCACGAAAAAGAAAAAACTAATTAGTGCCTTAGACGTCGCTCAAAAAAAATTAGTGCCTTAGACTTGCTGAGATTTTCGCCTAAGAAAACAGAGGCTCACTTGCTAAAAACAAAAGGACTAGCAGAGATTGGAGTATATCTCTAAAAAAAGCGGAGATTCCCAATTCACAGAGTAACTTTGTTTTTCTTTCAGACAACAAGCTGAGGTTCAGACAATGAAAAACTGATGTGAGATTTTTAGCTTCACGTGCCAACGACTGTGTGCTGTAAATAAACAAGTAGCAAAGCGCCCTGATTCCTCTCTCACATGGAAGAAATGCAATCTAAGATCCAAACAAGTAGTCTCTTGTATGCCCAGTGAAAGAAGAGAGGGGAAATATCCTGTGCTCCGACGCATCTGATGCTCCAGGTACTCCCTACACAGCCAAAACGTTGGATGCAGAATGTAGGGACAGGATGAAATCTCAACGTCCCACCCTTCAGATTTTGCAAAAAAAAAACCCATGTAGGTACAGAATAGCAGTCACAGTTGCATCAAGTTGCTCCAAAAATGTGCTGCTCCAGTCAGGAACAGAAACACGCCCTGTGTAGCATCTTTGGAACAGGTTTCGTGAATTCATTCCTAATCATTTCTAAAAGAATATACCATTGATAAGAATTAGTTCCCAATCTATTTTGGGAGTATCAACCAGCAAGTTTGAACTGAGAGTGTACTTTCTGTCCATCGTGTGTCGTCAGCAGGTGCTTACTTTGTGTTAATGCTTCCAGCTTCATCCAACACAGAAATATACTAGTACAAATAGTTTCGTGGAATTTCCAAACTGGGCCAGCTTACAACAAGCAAAATAGAAACCAGGCTACAATCAAAAGAAGCTAAACTATTGTACAGGATGAGAAACTAGACAACAATATTCAGGAAGCAGCCAACGCCCTCTTTCACTTCGTCGGTCTCCCAGGCCAGTAGTCACACTCACGAAACTAACAACACTCTTGTGCATGTTACAGAAAAAAGAAAAAGGACAAGAGGCGCTAGCTGCAACACAGCGGCAACTAGTTGTACAAGCTGTACCAAAAGTCTACAATAATGTAACCAGTTTCATATAGCACACGAATAAAGGCATTTCTCATCCATTATTTAATCGCGAAGTGATGTCTGCTCCCATGGGTTGTGCTGCAAAGTATCAAACAAGTTCTAGTCAAATGTTTGCAAATTCCAGTTTTGGAACAGAAAGATCAGGGACATCATGTACCATCATAGCTTGTAGCTTCACGCTGATGCATTCATCGTGCGTAAATACAACAAGTCTATGGTACAAAGAGTATCGTGGATTTTCCAAGATAAAAAACATATATGTTCCATAGGAAATGCACAACATAAACATTCAGCAAGTCGATTTGAGAAGGTAAGCTAATTCTAAGAATAAAGAATTAGCAAGTCCATGATCCGAGATTTGTAATTATGTCTATTGTGCAATTCATTTCTTTCTATCACTTACAGGATTGAGAATCTGTAGGTAGCTCTGGCTGATGGAACAGAGTTGCACTCATCAGTTGTGTTATAAAATGTGACACCATATAAAACATTTGTGGTAAGAGTACAGTGAATATGTAGCAGTGGAGTTTATTAGCTCCAGTTTTGTAGGAATAATTAACAAATATCCTCTAAATTGGCACACGGTTTCTTTTTGCAGGACCTTGTGCCTGCCAATACTCTTCCAGGGGAGTTCCTATGTTCTAGCAAGACAGCGGGTTATAGCTCTGTAAGTACTCAGTTATAAGCAAAATAGTGGAACTGCATTGGTGGTGCGCATTGTTACAAATATTTGTCTATGCAATATATAATGATAACCTTGTCCATTTCTTAGTATACTTTATCCATTATTATCCTTGTGTACATGAGCATGAATGCCAAAGTTTTGTCAAGTAACAAGAACTCATGATTTTGGGAAACAGACTATTCATAACAATGCTAAACAACATCTGAAAAATTCTTACATGCAAAGCTATTTATGTTCCACATGGAATTTCAGTAAGCAACTTGTAATATAGATTGCTTCCCATTTTCTCTGAAGAACAGGCAACAACAAATATAAATGTCGTTGTTGACACGCTGCCACAGTTTCACCATTGCAAAAACAGCAACCCTGAAGGTGGCCTGGAGCAGATGCATACCATACACATTGGATCTGAAAGGTACTTAAGTTAGGGGACATTAATTTCCTATCTGTGCACATATATATGTCAACTGTGTCGATTGTTCTTCTGCATATCTGTGGGCAAGCAACAATCTGAGAGACACTGCTTGTTGTATCTTGGTCATGTTCATGTATAGTAGCACAAGGAAAATGATCTCTTAATTCAACAGTGTCACTCTTCAATAGCAAATTGATCTGACTAGATGGGCGTGGACTTACTATTATTACCCTCCATTAATTTGTACAAGTGCTAGATGCTTCATCCACATCAGACCAAATTACTTGTTCTAAGTTGCTGATATTTTACTTCGAATCGGATAAAATTATTTCAAACTCTTCTCTGGTCATAAATTACGGACATTTTTCTGTAAGTAATTTCTCGATATTTAGCCTAAGCAAAATATAGCAAGTTGTTTCAGTGATTTCTAAAAAATGTAGTCTAAGAAAAATACAGAGAAATATCACCACAGTTAATCTCAGCTAGGATTAACTACATCTAACACAATCAGCATGAAGGGGATGGCGGATTAGAACCAAAATACACAACAAAAACAAAAGGTTTTAACATCCAAAGTGATACCTGAAGGCTGGAGTTGTCTTCTCCAGCGTCAGCGGATGGCGGATCTAGCCGTCGGCTGGTGGCGAAGGTAGGCGTCGGCCGATGGCGGAGCTAGCCGCCGGGGTGTGGTGACGGGATGGCGCCGAGGTGGAGAATGGTGGCGCGGGGATGGGGTGGTCAGTCCGCTATACGTAGGAACAGGTCGAGGTCGCAACGGAGCAGACGGTGAGGCTGCGGCGCAGCAGTCGGCGAGCTTCACTGCCGGAGCCTGGCCCTATCTGTTCGTGTTCGTTCAAGCGAGGCAGCACAGGTTGGAGAAACGTTACGGCTATTCTGTACCTACATGGGGTTCTTTTTGCGAAATTTGAAGGGTGGGGCGTTGGGATTTCATCCTGTCCCTACATTCTGCATCCAACGTTTTGGCTGTGCATGAAGTACCGGGAGCACCAGATCCTTCGGAGCATGGGATATTTTGGCAGAAATCACATATTTGACCTGAAGGCGAAATCAAATCACAAACTAACCTGTTTTCGAAAAAATTTCACTCTGCTGACCCTTTCGTGTGGCGCCCGACAGCTAGGCGCCGCACACTACTATGCAGCGCCTCTGCCTTAGGCGTCGCACCTCCTGCCAGCGTGGCAGCCCTGGTCCAGTTGCGGCCTCACAGACAGCACTGCAGCGCCTAAGCCTTAGGCGCCACATTTGTAATGTGCAGCGCCTAGCGCTTAGGCGCTGCACAGTCTGTGTGCCACTTAGGCTGGCCCCACCCTCTCTCCCCTCCCACCCCCACCCCACACACCCCTACCCCACCCAAACCCTTAGCCTTGCGCCCCTCCTCTCTTCCCCTCTTCCCCCCTCTCAAATCCTTCTCAAATCTTGCAAATCCGGAGTATTTGACCGTGGATTTCGAAGCCAACCCCTCCCTTAAGGTAATCTCCTTCGATTCCCTCGTTTTCATCCATAGGAATTGTCACATTTGCTCAAATCTAGCTAGTTTGGGGAAACCCTAGTTTTGGCTTGGTTTTGAAAATTTGTGTTGAATCATGTTATGTTTCTTTGCTAATTTGGTATGGTTAGGCTTTCATAGTATGCTAGGGTTAGGTTTATGTGTGTTTGATGTTGGTGTTAGGGTTATGCTATGTTTAGGGTTGTGGTAATTGTTATGTGGGGGTTATGGTTATTAATTCATATATATGTTAGGGCATATGCATTTTGTGCAAATATTTTTGTTAAGTACTTACTTGATATATGTGTGTTTTTTATTATTATAGGGATGGGGAGAACATGTGTTTATATTCATCATCTGGATAAAGAGGCCCTTTTGAAAGGCAATGTTGAGACGGATCCGGATGAGCTTGACATGGTGTTTGAGAGTAGTCCTAGCTATGCGGAGCTCTTGGAACAAGTGAGGAAGGATTTGAATTGGATGGACCCAAGTGACGTTGTTGAGTTCGAGGGAAGGCATAATGTTGGTTTTGGAATGCACATCCATTGGAAGACAATGCGTGTGAACTCTGAGCAACGTTGGGTTGCATACAAGGAGACGGTTGCCGAATCTCTAGACAAGGCTCTTGAGTTATTTGCCTCCAAGAAGGTTGAGTCTACTTTGAATTTGGACTTGAACCGGAACCCCTCCCGTTGGTTGCTAGCACTCCCCCACCCATTAACCAAGATCAAATGAGTGAACCTCATTTCACGCAACAAGATTGGCCAACATTGAGCCCGACTCCAAACAACCAAAATGAAGATTTTGAAGAGGAGAATGATGAATACGAGGAGGATGACAACGAAGTTGATCTCCATGACAACAATGTGGGTGATCTCGACCAATATCATGTGCAAGAGACAATGGACCAATTCATCCTTTTTTCCCGTGCATATGCATTGGACTCGGATGACGATGGTCCCGATGAAGAAGTTGATGAGGAGGGGTTCACGCCGAAGGAGGCCCAAGCATTCAAGAAGGTATTCGGGCAGGATCACAAGACACCATTGTTCAAGGATCTTAGTCTCGCGGATGAAGCCGTTATGGATGGTGGCAAATGAATATCTCTTGGAGCCAGGCCAAGTTCTCACCGTGATTTGGAAGATGGCAAGAACGGGATATATCCCAGTTGTGAGTTTCAATCCTTCTTGGAATTGAAGATGTGGCTCGACAACTACTCGGTTACACATTACCGTCCACATAAAGTGGCCAACTCGGACGTCAATGTGCGTTACACAGTCAAATGTGAAGTGCCAAGATGTCCATGGATTGTGTGTGCAAGGCCATGGAAAGGAGGTCCCACTTGGCGCATAGTGAGTTGTCTACCAACTCGCATGTGCCGGCACAAGAATGCGGATGGCGAGCTTGTGTACCAACAACACAGACAACTCACGTCCGAGTTCATTGCTTACAGGTTATCCAATCAAATATCCACACTTCCAATAATGAGCATCAAGAGTGTCATTGACCTTGTGAAAGCCATCTTTCATTACAAGGTGAAGTACGGCAAGGCATGGAAGGCGAAGCAAGCCGCATTCAAGATGTTGTATGGCAATTGGGAGGAAGCATACAACCGACTCCCTAGGTTGTTGTTAGCTATGCCCGCCACAAACCCAGGCATGGTTCACGTGGTTGAGCCTCATGGGCACCAAACATTGATTCATAATGGGAGGACCGTCCGAGTATTTGGCTATGCATTTTGGGCCTTTGAGCAATGCATGAGGGCATTTGAGCATTTTCGGCCCGTCATTGCCATTGATGGCACGTTCTTGACCGGACAATACAAGGGCACTTTGTTGGTTGCAATAGCAAGTGATGCCAATAACCGGGTGTTGCCTTTGGCTTTCGCTTTGGTTGAGGTGGAGAACAATGATAACTAGGAGTGGTTCTTGCAGTTGGGCGCTGCACTCTGACTTGGTATTTTTCATGGACGGTCAGTGCTGCAAGCCTTCTGTGGCTCTCTGGATAGCCATGGCCAGTTGAGCAGCGCCTATGAGACGGGCGCTGCACTGTATGGTGCGGCGTCTAAGTGTTGGACGCTACATAGTACAGTGCAGCGCCTGGGTGTTGGGCGCTGCAGTGCTGTTAACTGCCAAACTACAGAAACAGATGCCATTTTGGCCTCATGCAGCACTCACATAACTTGCTTGAACATCGCTAAAATTACTGTAAACTACACATACTGAACAAAGACAACTAATAACTTGAACATCACATCATTTAGGACAATTCAACATTACTACTAGTTCACAAACACAAATACCACACTAGTAATAGTTCACCAACATATAACATAACATCACAAGTTCATCAACCTAATGAAACGGCTACAAGAGCACTAACAAACACAAGCAGTAATGCCTTCCGCGCGTGTTCCTGGTGCCACGTCTGTAGGCAATCTTCTTCTTCCTGGGTGGACGAGCCTCCTCTTCCTGCACTTCCTCCTCCGCCTCCGCCTCCGCCTCATGATCCAAGCTAGCCATCCGCGAGGTCCCTACGACCACCTCTGGGTTGCCCCTGTTGTCAAAGTCGTTGGGCGTGTACCGGTGTCTGGGCTGCCTAGGCTTGAACACATATGGGGACCGAAGTTGAGCATCCGCCAAAGTCATGTCATCATCAAGCTCATCGCCCTATCACACAATCAAACAATATGGTGAAGACCGATGTCCTAATCAAGTGAGAATCACATCTAAAGGATTAGTCATACCTCTTGGGTGACCGCACCCTAATCATCCAGATAAGCATGTGAGGAACTCACATCGTCCCTCTGATGGTGAGATGAGGGGTCTGATGGTGTACCAGACCTAGAGGCAGATGATTCATCAAATTCGGGATCGCGGCAACCGAGAAGATTCGATAACCGCCTTAACTTCTTGGCTTGACGCTGTAACATGAACAAGTGTATACGATATCAGACTCCGCAACATAGACTGGCTCTCATAGTGAATGCGATATGTACCTTGAGAAATGCTCGTAGTGAACCATCATCATTGCCTTTTCCAACCGGTGTTTCCTCCAGAATAGACTGGCTCTCATCAGCTGCTTTCTTGATCTCGATGCGCTGCGGATGGGAAAGAATGAACACGTTAGCCATTCAAACATGTGTAATACGGCCAACGGGAAAGTAAAGAAGAAACAATTTACCACATAGTTAATCACCGGAACAGCAGGGACTCTGTGCCCTACCCTGACATCTCTGTTGTATTTCCCCTTTGATAGATCCTCAAAGTTTACAGGTTCTTCAAGAATATCCTCATTATATGCCGACGAGCATATCTCAAATCGAGTATTTTCAAGAAGCCATCATATGTATTTATCAAAGCAAGTGGACTATGCTCACGAAGCTTGGCGCGTGCACTGCTATGAGCTTCCTCCACACAAAGCTGGAAGCGGGTAACATACGAAGCATGATGCTTTTCCCAGTCCTTTATCTTTCGTTGCCTTCTCCTGTCCAACCTGCATGGTACAAAACCAAACATTAGCAAAATCAAGGAGTGACGATGCTTAGTCAATACGGTTCATGCTCTCTTACCTATAAAGTGCTTTGTCCGTATCCACCCATTCCGGCGGGTGAGGCTGGAACAGACCAAACTGACGACACACGCGATGTGGCAAATGAAACTCAACAGCCCAGTTGCATATCAGTGGGCACCGCATACGCCAGAGATCCCTATACCGCAAGCACATTGGGTTGATGGTAAACTCCGGGGTGTACCCAAGTCTGTCATCGGCGCCATATGGCTGCCATTCCACCTATGAAATAGGGCAACAATGCAAAATTGGTGAATTTTTTTCAAGCAAACATGAGAAATGACTGAAGTAATGACCTCGTTACCTGCTCAGGTGTAATCGTGTCCAACTCGGCAACGTACTTCTGGTACATGAGATTGACATCGTTCGTCATCTCAGAAACCACATCCCACTTGTAAGCCCAAGTGGGGCGCCGTATTTCGTCATCTTCATCTTCATACCAAGGATTAAACCTGACGCTCTTCGGGCGTCCAACAGACAGACGCTCCCAGCTCCATACAGAAAGTAGAAGCATATTACCACCAATGCCTGCACTACCTGTGATCCTGCAACACGCATCGTCCAGCTGCATATGAAAGAAAAACAATGTTAACTTGATAGCAAGCTTGCATTGCTAATGAAGAAATGAGATTATCACAAAACAGACCAACTACCTGTCAGTACAAGTAGGCAAGAGTCGCTGAACCCCAGCTCCATTTGCTATCAAAGACGGTCAATGCCTTCAGCCACATCCATGGAGCGTTCTTGCCAGTGGAGTCAGGAAACAAAGTCCTCGACACAACATACCACATGTAGACACGAGCATGTGTCTGGATCACATCATCAGTGGCATCCAGAGGGCACGTCGCAAAGTGAGTTTGAATCCATGTGAAAGCAGCTCTGGCTACTTTCCTTTCCTTCTTCTTCTTCTCTTCTCCCTCCTCTACATCAGCCTCAGCCTCGGTAGGAGCCATACTGATAAGAGCAATCATCTGCTCGTGCCACCCATCAGAATCGGTGCTCATACAGAGAGGCATCCCGTCGATAGCAAGACCGGTGATCAACGAGACATCCTCGAGCGTCACGGTCATCTCCCCAGTCCGAAGATGGAAACTATGCGTCTCCGGCTTCCACCGATCAGCAAGAGCGGACACCAGTGGAGCGTTCAGATTCGGCGTGGACCGGCTAACCAACTGAATCCACGGGAGTAGTCCTGCCTGCTTGATGTACGGTGTGTACCGCTCATCGTAAGGCATGGCAGGACCAGAGACCCCGTGATACCGAATCTCCAAAGGTTCAAGCTTCTGCAAAAAACAAGTAATGACAAATCTTATGGCATATAAATTTCAACTTAAGGAAAATTTGCAAAATATTTAGATTGCTCGTTATTACCATCTCCTTCTCGCGCATCATGTAGGCCCGGTGTTTCATGTCGTAGACATCGTTGAGAAGCCAAACCATCCTTATAAAGTTCAAACAATAAACATATATGAGTTCATCTTCATCCCAAATATCGGTATACACTAAACATCTAATATGTGTTCAATTACAAGAATCTCAACATCTCCTTCTCACACAATGAATATGTCATATGTGTTCAAATAAACTCAACATCTAATATTTCAAATAAACTCAACGTCTAATATATATATATATCTAAACAAACATCTCATATATGTCTACAAAACTCAACATCTCATAGTTATCTATAAAAATAGCCATCTCATATATATCTAAAAAAACTAAACAATCTAGGGTTTCACTAACAAGAACCATATATTGTGAACTAAGCAACAACACTACGGTACTACCACTATAACTACACATCCTAAATCAAGCAAATCAAGGGTTCCATCAAATCTTGGACAAATCTCTGAAATGGCAACAAATTTACGGAGGAAAAGAAAAGGAATGGAGGAGTTTACCTAGTAGGATGGATTGGAGATCGAATCCACAGATCAAATCTTCAGATCTGAGAGGGATGGAGGGAGGGGATTCGATGGGGGCGTCGCCGCTGCTCTCTGTCCAGAGAGCGGAGAGGGGGAAGAACTGCCTGGTCAGGCTGGGCCAATGCGCTTTAAGTCACTGTGCAGCGCCTAAGCGCTAGGCGCTGCACATTACAAGTGTGACGCCTAAGGCTTAGGCGCTGCAGTGCTGTCTGTGGGGCCGCAACTGGACCAGGGCTGCCACGCTGACAGGAGGTGCGACGCCTAAGGCAGAAGCGTTGCATAGTAGTGTGCGGCGCCTAGCCGTCGGGCGCCACACGAAAGGGCCAGCAGAGTGAATTTTTTTCAAAATCGGGTTAGTTTGTGATTTGATTTCGCCTTCAGGTCAAATATGTGATTTTTGCCGTATATTTTCTCAAAAAAGAGAAGCATGCTGGCTAGACAAAGAGGACTGAAGCAACAATATGCAGCGTCAATGGCAACGCCGACACATCGTTTCCTGCTTGTGAACACTAAGAAAGGGTCGGCAACCAATGTCCACACTCTTTACATACTGCCACTTCACAGTCAGTATATATGTATTGCCAACAAGAGTAAGTTTGTTAGCTAGTAACGCAGCGAGCACCAAAGTACAACTTTTGGTTAGCCAATGAGGCAAAAGTCAGTCTGTTGTTGAGCCTATGAGGCTGTTTGGTTCCTAGCCATACCTTGTCACACTTTGACCACCTAATCTTAGGGAACTTTAATTAAATTAGAGCATCTCCAGCCGCGCCCCCAACACCCACCCCCCCCCCCCCGGCCACTTTTTCGGCACCGACGCCAAAAAAACGCCCCAGACACGCCCCCAGGACACCGAAAAACGCCGGTTCGGCTCTTTTTTCCGCCCGGCGGTCACACGCCGAACCCAGCGCATTGGGGGGCAGTTGGGGGCTCCGGTGCAAGGGAAAAGCACGGCTGGCCCACGCCGTTAGGGGAAAAGTCAAGGTTTTCTTCCCCGACTCACCTCCCACCCCCGCGCCCTCGGCCGCCAGTAGCTATATCCTGGCACCGCCCGCCGCCTTTCACCGCTAGATAGTCATTCCACGCCGGAAAAATAGCAGAGCTTCGCCGCGGCAGCCCCTCCAACAGCAGCTGGGCGTTTCCGGCCGCAGAGGGGCAGTTTAGCGGCGGGTACACGCCCACTGGGCACAAGGTGTTCGGCGATTTGCCTGCCTCGGCGATGGACTCGGATGACGAGGAAGCGCTCGCCGCGCTGCTGGAGGAGGAAGCCGAGGCCGACGTCTAGGAAGAAGAGCGTCTCATGGTGCTCGCCGCCCTCGCCCAGCTGCTGGCGAGCAATGAAAAGCCGCGGCGATGTCGCTCGGCGCCAGGGCAGGTGAAAGCAAAGAACCGGCATCGTCTTGAAGGCTACTGCATGCTCTACTCCGACTACTTCGCCGATGCTCCACTTCACGGCGACAAAACATTTCGGCGCCATTATCGGATGAGCCGAAAGCTCTTCCTCGGGATTGTGAATTCCATCCGGGAGTTCGACAACTACTTCAAGTGCAAGATGGATTGCACCGGCGCCCCTTGGATTCACCTCCATCCAAAAGTGCACGACAACGATGAGGATGCTTGCATATGGAGCTCCCGGTGATTCACTCGACGACTATGGGCGCATGGCCGAGTCCACCAGCATAGAGTGTTTCTACAAGTTCTATCGGGCAGTGGTGGTAGTATTTGGACCGCAATACTTGAGAACACCCAATGCAGAAGACACTGCTCGGATTCTACCACAGAATGCAGCAAGAGGATTTCCTGGGATGCTTGGAAGCATCGACTGCATGCATTGGAAATGAAAGAATTGCCCATTTGCTTGGCAGGGGATGTACAAAGGCGCCAAAGGCGGTTGCAGTGTGGTACTTGAGGCGGTGGCCACACAGGACCTCTGGATTTGGCACTCCTTCTTTGGTATGCCAGGAACTCACAATGACATCAACGTGCTGAAGTGCTCTCCTGTCTTTGCCAAGCTTGTTGAAGGTCATTCTCCTCCGGTGAACTTCGAGATCAATGGGCGGCACACAACAAGGGGTACTATCTAGCTGATGGCATCTATCCGAGATGGTCAACATTTGTGAAGACGATCTCAAACCATGTGCCAGGAGGCAAGAACGCCTGGTTTGTGAAGGTTCAGCAGGCTTGCAGGAAGGATGTCGAGCGGGCATTTGGTGTGCTCCAATCTTGATTTGCTGTTGTCTGGTACCCTGCTCAGACCTGGTCGAAAAATCAAATGTGGGAGATTATGACTTGTTGTGTCATCTTGCACAACATGATCATCGAGAGCGAGTAAGAAGACCCAGTGTTTGACACTGAACCATACTACAGGCAGGGTCCTCTAGCCGAAGTTGATCACCAGCTACCGGCAACCTGGACTGCCTATCTTAATATGCGTCAGGAGATCCGAGACCCATAGGTACATCATCAACTGCAGCAAGATCTGATAGAGCATCTATGGAGGCTCAAGGGCGACGCCGGGCGCGACGTGTGATGAAATATGAGTTTTTATTTGTTGAACTATATAATTTGTATTGAACTATTTGTTGTTGTACTATTTTGTTGAAGTATTTGATATTTCTGTGATGAAATATGTGATAAAAAAATTATGTGCATAATTGAACGCCGAGCAACGGCGAACCACGCCGAATATGGGCCTATTGTCGCCCATATGGGCCCTTTATTCGCCGAAATGGGGCTGAAAAGTGGGCCAATATCGGCGCCTGGGGGTGAGCTGGGGGCGACGACTGGGCGCGAAACCGCCCCAGCGCCGATTGTATCGTCGGCTCGCCCCCGGGGGCGATTTTTATGCATCCTAGGGGGGCGAACGGCTGGAGATGCTCTTAAGTAAGTGTTTGGTTCTAGCCACACCTAAGGCAAGATTTTTTTTATGAGCAATGAACCCCACATGTCATCGGCATAAAAAGTGTGACAAGATTCCCTTAGGCAAGCCAAAGTGTGGCTAACAATTTGAACAACTCAACTAAGGCAAGTGTGGTAAAAATCATGTGGGAATATATGGCAAAGATAGTCACAATCCAAACAACCCCTACGTCTCACAGGGTGTTGTCGTGTCGCTGTCACAACACAGGGTAGATAACGCGCGGCGGGCGACCGTTGGCCAGCGTGTCACCTGAATCGTGGGACCGCCCTGTCAGTTCGGTGCTTAGCGCGGGCGAAGCGGCCGGTTTCGACACTTGGTAATTTTCTGTCACGGATTAGGACAATTCTGGTAGTTTTCTGCACAAAATCGAAAAGTGGTAGTTTTCCGTCACGTTTCCGTAAAATGTGGTAGTTTTTGGTTAAATACTCCAAGCAATCTGAGCTGATGTGGACAAGAATGGGTACCACTACCTTCTGGTGTTGAAGGTCATTCTCAAATCTGAGCTGATGTGAACAGATTTGCCGTTAAAATTGTGTTGGCAGTTGAGAACTAAAAGGTCATTCTCAAATCTATGGAAAGCCTTCCAGGTACTTGCAACTAATCGGGTGATTAGCCATCAGTAGGCATAATACTTTATGTAGCCATTTTCTTAAGCAAAAAGGTATAGGTTATTGAATCGCAACAAACCTCGATTCAGTCTTCCTACCACTCACACCAAACAGCGCACAGATTCTACTCTAAGATTACCAACATCAAGTTCAGGACAACTAACATGTCAGTTCAGTGTGTCAAAATGGAGCACATTGGCAAGACCAGGTGAATGATGTGTCCAGTCCAGTGAAGCCCTTTCAAGAGAGCATAGCAGCAGAAGTAGAGTAGACTTGGCACTCAAAAGTGACAGTGCCACTTGGATGCAAAAAGGTGCAGCAAAGCACATACAATTATCAAAAAGATTGGATTCATCACAGCTGAATTGTTACATACATACAGTGGTTAACCTTTTCAGGACTTGTACAATGCTAGGTGCTTAGGCAGGTGTTTAGAAAAATAAGCCAGATTTCTTGAAGCATCAGTGCTTATTTCTACACGAGAGACGCCTAATTAAGCGTCTACTCTCTATAAATAAGCACTGATGCTTAAAGAAACACCGGTTTATTTCGTTAAGCACCTCCCCTAAGCGCTTTGCATTTACAAGGCCTCAAAAACATTTATGCTTTATACCACATAGAAGTCCTTAAAAGTTGTTTTTTCAGTCTGTTGTACCCATAGACTTGCTGTCACTTGGATTATTGTCTTAACATTGAAAGACGTATTTTAAAGTAAAGTAAAACTAGGAGTAAATTATGTTAAACTTTAGTAATGTTCTATCATTGTTACTATGTTGAATGTTGTGTGCGCCATTTCTTTTTTCTTTTTTCTAGTTGATGTGTGGACCTCATAATCGGATATATATCCTCTTGCTTTTTATTACATGCTCGTAAAGTTCATGCCATTTAATTTTGTGATCTCAAATGCTCGATGTTAGCTATTTGCTGTTTTTTTTTTGGCCAACCATTAGGTATTTTCTGGTTGTTGGTGAATCAGGCATGCTCAGCCCATGAGATACTGTTGTGCATAAAATGATGGCGGTGTAAGTCATCCGATTGCTTGTGGATTGATGAAAGACTTTTCCCCCGCGATTTATAAAATCTTTGTGGACATCTATCAAATTCTTCAATCAAATAGTTAATGCCTTTTTTTGTAGGAAAAATCAAATAGTTAAGACCAGTCCACTGCTTTTTCTCCTTTCAATCAACATTTGTTTTGGCCTACAAAATATATGCTAGAAACTACTCCCTTTGACAAAGGGAGTATCAAACAGTTGCACCTTTTTTGTCCCACAAAATATGTGCTAAGTAGAAAATATCAAACAACTGCAATATTTCTTGTCATGAATATAGTTACTATCTTGTTTTGGTTGTTCTGGTTTGGTTAAGAAAACAATTTATTTGATTTTGCTTTGGTTGAGGTGCGTAAGCCAAGGGCTATAGTGCAAAGCCCGAGCAATGCTTGAGAGCCCTAGCAGCAAGCCACTATGATGGGCCCTCCCCACAAAAAAATTTAAATTAATATCATGTGAATCCGAAGATTCATTATCAGATATTAAACTGATAAGAACAGATACTACACTTGATCTTAGCCAACAGGCCGAGAAAGATATGATTTAAACTGTGGCCGGGTGTCCCCTTTTATTGCACTACGTTCCGCCTTCGCTCAAGTGCAAAAGCGATACAGGACTATTCCACCAACGACGAGTTAGTTTGTGTTCGTTTCTTTGCTCATACGAGGGTGCACGGCAGCACGGGGTAATTTCGGCTCTGCGCCTCGTATCTTCCAAGAAGCCCGTGAACAAAGGTCGCGGCCCACAGGCATCGATGGCCCAGTTTGTTTCGCTTGGACGAATTGGGCTGCTACTGGTTTTCTTTTTTTTGACATCGGCTGCTACTTCTAGTTGGTGCACCACATTAGCCAAGATTTTTCTTTCTCCTAAAAAACAGAGGCCCCCTTGTTAAAAAAATAATCCAAAATAAAGGACTAACTGAGATTCCCAATTTTCTCAAAAAAAAAAAAAAACTGTTCCCAATTCCCAGAGTGATTTGTGTTCTTTCAGACAAGCTGAGATTCAGATGATAAAAAACTGATGTGAGATTCGTGGCTTCACGTGCCAACGACTGTGTGTTGTAAACAAGTACAAAAGCACCCTCATCCCTCTCTCACATGGAAGAGGTCCAATCTAAGATCCAATTAAAACCTGAAGATCCAATTAAAACCTGAAGATCCAACCACAACCAGTGAAAGGAAGGATGCACGCTGGCTAGACAAAGAAGACTGAAGCAACAATATGCCGCGTCGACGCAATGCCGACATACCGTTTTCCTGATTGTAAACCGTCGCAAACAGTGTCCACATTCTTTACACATTGCCACTTCAAAGGATCTGCCAGTCGGTATGTGCTGCCAGCAGTAATATGTTTGTTTAGTTGCTGAAAACATATTACGTACATGGTTAGCTAGCACCAAAGTCCAGATCTTGGTTAGCCAATGAGGCAAATGTCCTCTCTCGTTGAGCCGACGTCTCATAAAGTGTTGCCCGGTCGCTCTCGCCGCACACGGTACATATCGAAGTGTGGCCGGTGAACGGGCAATAACAAATGAGAAAGCAATCTGGGAAGATCCAGGGTGGATGTGCATAAGAATGGTTACCACCAGACAGATTCGCCCTTAAAATTATGTTGGCAGTTGGGAACTAAAAGGTCATTCTCAAATCTATGGAAGGCCACCTTCCACTTCCAGCTACTTGCTCCCCAGCAACGGTTGTCCTGACTGATTGCATGTATATGCTGGGTTGGCAACTAACCATGAGCATGCTGGTTGGGCAAAAGAGGAACATATACGTGTAGATGCCTGTTCTTTTTTCAATACCACTCTGAAATCTTGATTTATAGATAATCAAATAGATGGGGTTTCCGTATCTTTCTTCTTGCATTCATAATCCAGGCAAACTAAAATTCTTTGAGGTGAACAAATTTGATTTGCAGGCCTGTAAACTTCGGTGGATGAATAAATGGACACGGGGAAGTACTAACTTAAAAGAAGAGAGGAGGCTAAGAGCATCTCCAGCCGTTGGCCCCCCAGGGGGCGCCTAAAATCGCCGCCTGGATGTGAGCCGGCGCAAAAAAAACGGCCTGAGGGCGAGTTGGTCCCCAGCCGCCGGCCCCAAGGCCGCCCCCAGACGTTTAATTTTTAAAAAAAAAACGTTCGGCTAAAACACGTCTAAATTTCGGCAAATTTTGGCATATATTAGACATGTTCGTGGCTTTTTACATAGCAAATATATCTAAAAAAAGAACTTGCTGAACGCGGAGTAGTCGCCGTCGTCATCGTCGGCCTTCTCCTCCTTGAAGCGGCCGTCCCTGGTGGACCCCTGACCGGCGTCGCCATGGCGGACTGGTGGCGGCGGTGGCGCGTAGTCGTCGTCGCTGTCGTCGAGGACGACGACTCCTCCTTCGTCACGGCCCCGGCGGCGCTGCTCGAAGCGCCGCAGGGCGGCGCACTGGCGCTCCCTCGCCATTTTCAAGGAGTCCTTGCGCGCCCATTTCAGGGCCGCGTCGTCGTCGAGCTCCACGTCGCCGTGTTCCATCTTCACGGCAGGGAGACCCGGCTCCGTTTTCACCGGCGCGAGCCCCGACTCCGTCTTTCGCTTGACGAAGCGCGGAGGAGCCGACGAGGAGGCGTGCCGGCCGCCTCGTTGATGAAGATGCCGGCGCTGCGAGTGCGCCGGCCGAGCGGCGTCTCCGCCGCGGGCCCGGCCCTGACGCCGAGCAACGCCGGAGAGCCGGAGGAGTGGGAAGAAGACCGTGAGGAGGAGTGCGAGGAGGAAGACGAGGAGGAGCCGAACCTCCTGGGCATCCATTGCCCGGCGCGTCGGCGGTGGGCCGGGGCGGCCGCCCTCGCCGGGGAGGGTATGCCAGCGGCGGGTGTTGTCGCCGCCCTCAAGGTATGTCAGCATGCCCTCGAGCGTGCGGCGGGAACGCCCCACCACAGGTGGCGGCCCTCGCTATTCTCTACCTCGGCGGTGAAGTAGGGGGCGCGCACCACGGCGTCGGGCAACGGGGGAATAGGCACTCCCCCGTTGCTGAGCCTCCACCCCACTGGCCCGGCGCGCATGTCCGGCGGCGCCGGGATGTTGGCCTCAAACAGGAGCCACGACTCCTGTTCGCAGAGGGAGCAGCAGCCGAAGCCGTTGGCCGCCGCCTCGTCGCTGGGGAAACGTTCGGCCATCGGGGCTGTCGGGTGGGGGAGGGCTCGGAGGCGGCGCACGGGGGAGGGAGAGGGAGGGCTCGGCGGCGGCGCACGGGAGAGGGAGAGCTCGGCGGCTAGGGCTGGTGTGGCCAGAGGCGAGGGAGGCCACCATCTTATATAGCCGCACCCGTGTGTACGCGTGGCGGGAGGGGAGACCTCGTCGCGCCGCCCGTGAGGAATCAATGGCAAGGCTGACCAACGGCGGCAGCGCAGCAGCCTTGGCATTGATTTCCACGGAAAACGAGGTGATGAGGGCGACAAAGCGCTCGTCTAGCTGACTCGGCGGGCCCGCGGCTGCTTCACGCCGAAACAACTCGCCCCGGCGCCCCCGGGCGCCCCCCCAGCGTGCCGGGTTCGGCCTGAGTCCGCCGACGCTGATTTCGGTTGAGGCCGGCGAAAATCGGGCTCCTGGGATGTGATTGGGCCATTTTTTCAACGCCGGAGCGAAAAAATCGTCTGGGAAGACCTTTCTGGAGGCGCGGCTGAAGATACTCTAAGCTTTCATGCATCAAGAACGAAAGGGTACAAGTACTCAGCTGGTTAGATATCAGTTGGTATATGTAAGTGCATCTAGTGCCATCCATAGTTGGTTTTGGAGTATTGACGACAAACCTAGTTGAGGGACTAATGTGTTTGTGAGAATTGCAGGATAACACAGGTAGAAGTCCCTCATTGATTCGGTTTTACTACCAGAGATGACCCCTAAAAATGTATGAAGACATTGAAGTCAAAAGTGGTATATGAAGATATTCATATTGAAGACTATGACAAAAGAAGACACGTTATGAAGCCTATGGAGCTCGAAGACTTAGATCTTTCGTAGTTCTTTTCCTTTGTGTTGAGTCATAGGAACCACCGTACTATTAAGTGGGGTCCAGGAGAACCAGTTAGAATGACTGAAGTGATGCCTAAACCAAAAACCTATGTCTTCGAGTGAAGACAATGAGAGCGAATCTTGTCCAGAACCGGACAAGTCAGCTTTGCTTGTAGCCCAAGTAAAGTTGCCATGAGAGTTTGAAATCTGACCGTTGAGACACGTGTCAGTTCCTTAGTGACCCAGGGTCATTTCGAACAAATCAGGTCGGGTTGCCAAGTGGCTATAAATAGCCCACCCCCTACAACCATAAACGGTTGGCTGCTCAGATTTTAGTGCACGGCTTTTGTCGTTTGAGAGCAACCCACCTCGAAGTCTTTGAGAGAAAATTCCTAGCGAGGAGAAAATCCCTAACCACCCAGAGCCAGAGAACATTGGGCATCACTTAAGTCTTCTTGTCTGTGTGATCTGAAGACTTATTACACTTGAGGACTGTGAATCCTCCAGACGGTTAGGCGTCGCGTTCAGAGCATCCAAGAGACATTGTGGATTGCCAGTGAACGAAGTCTGTGAAGGTTTGGAAGTCTACCTTGAAGACTTACCAGAGTGATTGAGCGAGGACTAAGTGACCTTAGCTCAAGGAGAATACGGTGAGGACTTGGTGTCCTGAGCTGCATGTTCAGGACTGGGTGTCCGGGACTGTGTGTCCTAAGGTTTAAATATCTAGCCGCTCCAACCAGACGTACAGTTGTCACAGCAACTGAAACTGGTCCAACACATCATTATCTTCAATGAGTCACTGGTTTCATCTTCACTTCCTCTTACTTACTGTTACTCATTGTGAAGCCATTGCATGCTTGCTATATCTTTTGTCTTCACAATGTAACTGTATGATTTGGTTGGCTTCATAATTTCTTCCTACCTGATCCTTGTTACACTACAGCTACTTGTCATTGTGCTTTCACTCTATTGAATACTTGACCATGGCTTGCCTAGTGTAATCTAACTTCCGCTGCATAGTGATAGGCATATCTCTACTGTTTGTCTTCATAACTTCCACGTTTTGAAGACTTTCATAAAAATCGCCTATTCACCCCCCCCTCTAGTTGATATAACGCACTTTCAATTGGTATCAGAGCAAGGTGCTCCCTTGTTCTGTGTGATTCGGTTTAACCACCTGGAGTTTTAGCTATGTCGACTGCAGGGATAATCAAAGTCTCTGCTGCGTGCCCCGTCTTCGATGGAACTGAATATCCCTACTGGAAGAATAAGATGCGCATGCATCTTGAAGCCATTGACGTCGACCTATGGTATGTCGTCGAGAACGGCATTCCCAAGGCTGGAGAAGGTGTCACTGCTGCTGATGTCAAGAAGTTCACTCAACTGGACTCTACTGCCAAAAATATCATCTGTGGTCATCTGACAAAAGGACAGTATGGCCGTGTGAGTGCCTTGAAGACATCCAAGCTGGTCTGGGACTGGCTCTCCAAGGTCAATGAAGGCATCTCAACCCAGAGAGATCAGAGAATCAGTGTTCTTCGCAACCTCTTCAACCGCTTCAAGCGAAATGACAATGAGAATGTCCAGCACACATTTGACCGGCTCACTGACATCACAAATGAGCTTCAAGCCCTCGGCGCCACTGAGATCACCGAACATGAAATCGTCAAGACGCTGCTGAGATCACTTGGTAGTTCGTTTGACATCCTAGCCCTGATGATTCAAGAACATTCTGATTTCAAGACACTCGATCCGTCTGACATACTTGAGAGGCTCAACACACATGAGTTTCAGCTTTCTGAGAAAAGAGATATCTATGGTCCAAACTATGGGCGAACTCGTGCCTTGAAGGCAAAAGCTGTTTCCTCATCTGAAGAAGAATCTGACAGCAGTTCTAATGATCCTGAAGACATTGGAAGGGAACTTGCAATGCTAGTGAAGAAGTTCCAAAAATTCACCAAGAAGAAAGGCTTCAGAAAATCTTCACGATCAAGCTCAAGGAATGATGAAGCTTCTTCTCATGACTACAAGAAGAAAACGTGTCACACGTGCAAGAAAACTGGACACTTCATCTCTGAGTGTCCACAGTGGGACAATGAGAACAGAAGGAAGAAGAAGGGCAAGGAATATGATTCTGACGACAAGAAGAAGAAGAAATACTCAAAGTCTTCTTCCAAGTCTTCCTCAAAGTCTTCATCACACAAGAAGAGCTCATCTGGCAAGGCACGTGTGTTTGTTGGCGAGGAAATGGATTCAGAGGAGGAGTCCGCTTCTGAGGAGGCAGAGGTGGAATCTGAGGAGGAGTCTGATTCTGGCATTGCGAGTCTGGCTACAGCATACGTCGCCAAGTCCATCTTCAACACTGAAGACAATGACTTCATCACTGACACTGATGCGAATGACAAGAACGACTCCACTCCTACCTACTGCTTCATGGCACGCGGTGCCAAGGTAAACACACGCACTACTCGCTATCAAACATCTAGTGACGATGACTCTGACTGTGATTCAAAACCCAGCTACAAAACACTTGCTAAAATTGCAACTGAACAACAGAAAGCTATGGAACATATTCAAAAACTGTTAGACAGAAGCGATGATCTGTTGGGTGCTGAAATGACTCGATCTGAATCCTTAATTGAAGACATAAAAAATCTTCACGTTAAGTATCAGGAACTTGAAGATCGTCTTGATACTCTCTCAACAACTCATGAAAAGCTTTCCTATGATTATCTTCAAAGGAAGCAAGAACTTGAGAAATTGAGAGCGGCTCATGAAGATCTTCAAAAGGAAAACGAATCACTTCGCGCCGAACAGATCAGTTCCGCTCAGGAAGGATTTGAACCACCATGTCTTAAATGCATTGAGCGTGATAATGCTACTTCTGTTGCTGAATGTTCCACTGCTACTCCTGTTGCAATATTTTCAACTGTTGATGTGGTAACTAACCCCTCTACTGAGGATACCACTGCTATTGCTGATGAGAATGCTAGGTTGAAGACATTGCTTGAAATAGGGATGTACAAAAGTCTTAAAGGACATCAGACATTATGTGATGTCCTCAAGAAGCAGATACTGAACCGAAACCCTAGGAAAGAGGGTGTTGGGTTCGTAAGGAAAATAAATGCAGATGGCACTTACTGGAAACCTGAGCAGTACCCCAACACCACATGGGTTGCTGCAAAGGAACCTTCAGCAGATCCATCCAATTTATCTGGCTTCACATGTGCTAACCCCATTATCATTGATGAATCCTTTGATGCAAACTATAAACTGTTTAAGAATCAGAATGGTGAAGTGTTTGCCAGGTACATTGGTACTAACTGCAGGAATGGACCGCCTATGAAGAAGATCTGGGTTCCGAAAAAGTGTCTGGAAAATCTTCCTGTGAATGTCTTCATGACACCTCACATGAAGAAGACAAACCTCAGACCAAAGGCTTCATATGGTCCAAAGGCTTCATACAGACAGAGGACTCACCCGATTCGCACTAACGCAAATGTTTTGCAGGGAAACCATACTCAGGCATATGAATATGAGAGCGGTTCATCAAACCGTCATGTTCATATGACCAAAAATTATTCTGCTTATTCTTATGAGTACTATTGTCCACCTGCAAGACTGTTTGCTAAGGCTTCAAAGCCAAAATTCTCAGATGCTGCACTTAGACTTATTGCTTCTAAGCCACCCTTGAAGATGTGGGTGGTTAAGATAGCTTAACTCTCTTTTGCAGGGAAAGGTCTCTAGCAGAAAAACAAAATCTTCTGATGCTATTGCTGGGGACCTTAAAAATCTTGTAGGGCACAAGATAAAATGCCCGAATGGCATCATTATGTACTTCGTTCCTGAATCGCATGCTACTCTCCTTATTAGTCCTAATCTGGATCTAAGTTTTCATAACCCACTGGTTCGTCAAATATTTTTGCTTCACAATTCTCTTCGTGAAGCCTATCCCCCTAACTGCACTGTAGGGTACGACACCAGCGTCTTCAAAGCCTTCAGAATGGATTATTGACAGTGGGTGTACAAATCACATGACTGGCAAAAGAAGCCTTCTTATGGACTCAACCTTACGTCCATCCGACAAGAGCCACATCACATTTGCTGACACTAGTAAAAGTAAGGTATTGGGTCTAGGTAGAGTTGCAATCTCAAAGGATCAACACATGGATAAAGTCATGCTTGTTGAATCCCTTGGCTTCAACTTAATGTTTGTCTCAATGCTTTGCGATTTGAACATGATCGTAATGTTTGGAAAATATCGTTGCCTTGTACTAATGGAATCTGACAAGTCTCTAGTGTTTGAAGGGTATCGAAAAGATGATCTGTACGTGGTAGATTTCTCAGCAGGGCCACAACTTGCAGTATGTCTTCTTGCAAAAGCTTCAGAATGCTGGCTTTGGCATCGGAGGCTTGGGCATGCTGGCATGAGGAACCTCCACACCCTTGCGAAGAAGAAGCATGTCATAGGCATCGAGGGCGTCAAGTTCAAGAAAGATCACTTATGCGGTGCCTGTGAAGCAGGGAAGATGACAAGGGCAAAACATCCTTCGAAGACAATCATGACTACTACTCAACCCTTCGAACTGCTCCACATGGATCTTTTCGGCCCCACTTACTACTCAACTTTTACTACTACTGCTTGCCTCTATGGCTTCTCATTGTTGATGATTACTCTAGATATACTTGGGTGCACATAATCTTTTACAAGACTGAAGTGCAGGATGTCTTCAGACGCTTCGCCAATCGTGCTATGAACAATTTTGGCGCCAAGATAAAACACATCAGAAGTGACAATGGCACTAAATTCAAGAATATTGGCCTTGATACATATCTTGATACCTTGGGCATCACACATGAATTCTCAGCTCCGTACACGCCACAGCAGAATGGCGTCGTCGAACGCAAGAACAGAACACTCATTGAGATGGCCAGAACAATGCTAGATGAATACAAGACTCCAAGAAAATTCTGGACTGAAGCCATTGACACTGCATGCCACACAATCAATCGTGTTTATCTTCACAAGCTTCTAAACAAGACATCTTATGAACTCCTAACTAGCAAGAAGCCAAATATCAGTTACTTCAGAGTATTCGGCGCAAGGTGCTGGATCAAGGACCCACATCACACTTCAAAATTTGCACCAAAAGCACATGAGGGCTTTATGCTTGGATATGGAAAGGATTCGCACTCCTACAGAGTCTTCAATCTCTTTCATTACAAAGTGGTTGAAATAGTGGATGTGCGGTTCGATGAGACAAATGGTTCACAAAGAGAGCAACTGCCAAATGTGCTAGATGAAGTTCCAGCTAGTGAATCAATCAAGCTTATGGGAACTGGAGAGAATATACCTTCTGAAGCTAATCCTGAAGAAGAACTTATCATCTCAGCACCTGATCAACATGAAGACAATGCTCAGACTGAAGACATTCCTCCCAACAACAACACAGATCAGCAAGAGCAAAGTCATCGCCCTGTACATCCTTGTGTTGCCAATAAAGTGCAGATTGACAGAATAATTGACAGCATCAATGCACCTGGTCCACTCACTCGTTCAAGGGCAACTCAGCTAGCAAATTTCTGTGGGCACTTCGCATTCGTCTCAATATCAGAACCCAAGAAAGTTGAAGAAGCCTTCATGGAACCTGAATGGATTCAAGCTATGCAAGAAGAGCTTCAACAGTTTGAGCTGAATAATGTATGGGAACTGGTTAAGCGTCCTGATCCACGGAAGCACAACATAATAGGCACCAAATGGATATACCGCAACAAGCAAGATGAGCATGGTCAAGTTGTCAGAAACAAAGCTCGTCTCGTTGCTCAAGGATATACTCAAGTGGAGGGCATTGACTTTGATGAAACATTTGCTCCGGTGGCTAGGCTTGAAGCCATACGCATACTGCTGGCCTATGCAAATCATCATAACATACTTCTATATCAAATGGATGTGAAAAGTGCCTTTCTCAATGGCAAGATTGAAGAAGAAGTGTATGTTGCACAACCACCTGGCTTTGAAAATCCAAAACATCCTGACATGGTATACAAGCTCAATAAGGCACTGTATGGCCTCAAACAAGCCCTAGGGCCTGGTATGACACCCTCAAATATTTCCTGAAGAGCAAAGGCTTCTTACCTGGTTCCCTAGATCCCACTCTCTTCACGAAGACATATGATGGTGAACTGTTTGTGTGCCAAATATATGTCGATGACATTATCTTTGGCTGCACCGATCAGAAGTACAGTGAAGAGTTTGGATATATGATGCAAAAGCAATATCAGATGTCCATGATGGGGGAGCTGAAGTTCTTCCTTGATCTTCAAATACGACAACAACGCAATGGCATCTTTATATCTCAAGAGAAGTATCTCAAAGATTGCCTGAAGAAGTTCGGTATGCAAGACTGCAAAGGCTTCACAACACCAATGCTAGCCAAACATCATCTAGGTCCTGACGACAATGGTAAAGAGTTCGATCAAAAGGTATACCGCTCCATGATTGGTTCTTTGCTTTATTTATGTGCATCTAGGCCAGATATTATGCTTAGTGTTTGCATGTGTGCTCGATTTCAAGCGGCACTTAAGGAGTCGCATCACTTAGCTGTGAAGCGAATTCTTCGATATTTGGCTCACACCCCAACTCTAGGATTATGGTATCCAAAGGGCTCAGAGTATGATTTGGTTGGATTCTCGGATGCTGATTATGATGGTGACAAAGTTGATCGCAAATCTACGTCAGGCACATGTCACTTTCTGGGACGACCACTTGTATGTTGGTCTTCAAAGAAGCAGAACTGTGTATCTCTCTCCACTGCTGAATCTGAATACATTGCTGCTGGATCTTGCTGCGCTCAGCTTCTATGGATGAAGCAAACACTCAAGGACTATGGCATTCATCTGAAGCAAGTGCCACCTTACTGCGACAACGAAAGCGCCATCAAGATTGCCAACAACCCAGTTCAGCACTCGAAGACAAAGCACATTGAATTCGTCATCACTTTCTCAGAGATCATGTTGTGAAGGAAGACATTGATATCATACACGTCAACACTGAAGAACAATTGGCAGATATCTTCACCAAGCCCTTGGATAAGAAGAGATTTTGCAAGTTACGGTGTGAGCTAAATATCCTGGAATCCTCAAATGTCCTGTGATTAGGCACACATCCTAACACTTATGCATATGATGACTTAGATGTGCAACGCACAAAGTAAAGTATATCTTCATTCAATGAAGACATACATTCTAAGTGTGAATACATTAATGTGGAATTTGACTTTGGAGCGCCACGATAATTGTGCGCCGTGTCTGGGTCTAATACTTCCTATACGGTGGGTAACGCCACCACCAAACATTCTATTTTGAAGTGTTTCACTCATGGCGTTACCTTGCAATATCTTCACATTTGGTTTGGCTTCGAACTTAACTTGTCTTCATGATTATCTTCACTACGTTGATTATATAGATATATACATACTAGTGCTCTGTCCTCAACAGCATTCACTTATAGCTATGTCTTCTTGGTTGAATCTTTTGAACTAAGTGAATGTGATCGGACCCTAATCTCTCTATGCTCTCTATCTCAAATTCTATCTCTCCAAGTCATATGCATTCTATTGAAACTGTCGAATGTCTTCACTGCATCCTTGTCAGCAAAAGATATAGAGACAACCATAAAGTCCGTTTTCAATGCTCATTCCTCCACATAAAATCCGGAGAAGTAGGAACAACCGCCCGACAATCCAGGCGTGCGTGGGATGTGGAACTGCCCCCAAAATACCGCATGATGGTCACGTACTACTCAAATGCGAATCGCCAGGGGCACCTTAGTAATAGCGCAGTGCCGTCCTTGCGCCTATAAATTCACACTTACCGCGGTCATTATCTCCTTCTTCCACCCTCGCATGAACCCTAGCGCCACCGCTAGCTCTCGACGACGCCGGCGACGAAGCGCTTCGCTGCCGCAACCTCTCCGACGCCGTCCTCACGCCGACCGCGGACATCGTTCTCTCCGCCGTCGCCGTAGGTGTCTTCCGTCGCCAAGTTAGGGCACGGAGGACTGAACTGCTCGGCATCATCTCCCACTTCCGTCTAGGAGTTCCAAGTGTGGTAAATAAAACTTCTTTTTACAGCCTCTTTTGATCTCATGGTTCTGTCACTTTCTACCATAAAAAGTTTATCTTCACACTAGTTAGATCTCTCAGTCTGCATCTCATAACATGCCTAGTATATTCACTTGTGCTTCATGAAGTAGTTAGATTCCTTACTTGTACTAATCTGTGGGTTCGTACAAATCTGGAACCAACTTCTTATCTATGAGTGAATGTCTTTGCACGATGAGGTCAATGTCTTCTAAACTGATTAATCTTCAAAACCTTCTGAGAATGCATATGACCTCTTCCCCTTCCCTCGCACCTTAATGCTGTCACAGGTACATGTCCGTGGGAGAATCCTTTGATTCTCATAGTCTACATTCATTTGCAGAATTCCTACAGCATCACATAAACTCTCCTGAAGCCAGTTCCTGTTGGTCCAGCAAAAGAAAGCCTTTGAAGCCTTTGAAAGTTTTGAAGCCTTTCAAGTTAAAGTTTATGGCTTCAGAAGCAGCAGCAAGGAAGGGGGGCAGACAGCGACGTGAAGGAACTTCCAAAGATCTGCCTGAAGACCTGGCAGAAATGTATAAAACAGATCCTAAAGAGAATTATGGGCAGCGCAAGACCCGAATCCAATGAATTCGACGCTATTGGGCTGAACAATGGTTCAAATACCGCTTCACAACCCAAGAGTATGCTGAGAAAAGTGCCATCAAAAGACCGTGGGGAGACATCTTATACAAAAACCTTGTACCCAGGTCCAGAGATGAAGCTATTGCCCAAAGCTTCTACCCATGCATGGTCCGAGGACCACAGCCTGATGATGCACATCCGTCGTCACTACTCTGGTGTCGTGACGACAATCTGTTCAAGCGCAACTTCCAGTTT
Source organism: Triticum aestivum (assembly GCF_018294505.1). Taxonomy (NCBI): domain Eukaryota; kingdom Viridiplantae; phylum Streptophyta; class Magnoliopsida; order Poales; family Poaceae; genus Triticum; species Triticum aestivum. The sequence continues at coordinate 704,478,807 of NC_057812.1, read as the reverse complement.
GCCCAACAATCAGCGAAGCAGAACAAGAAGAAGTTGGGGTTAGACTTCAACCTTGGTCCCTCAGCACCAAGGGCAGATGGCACACGCTACGCAGAACCAAATATCATCGGTCCGTATGCCAATCTTGAGGGCCTCATCACCCGCGTCTTAGTCCAAGGGACTGCCTTGAATGACCCTCCAGCTGACTCTGAGTCTGATGAAGCTCCTACTGTACCGAAGCCAAAGCAGTCGAAGAAGCCAAAAGCTTCAAAATCAGCCCCTTCATCAAAAATCTCAAAGGCGAAGCCATTGGCAACTGCACCTCCTGAAGACAGTGTGCAGTCTGAAGACGTATCCCGCGTCTCCAAGCCCCAGAAGGCCAAGGTGCCTCAGCCATACACCGGCAAAGAGCTCACAGCTGCTGCCATTCTGCGCAGCGAAGCCATTGATCTGTCAAGTGATGAAGATCTTGGAGATGACGCTCTAGAGCAGCTCATCAAGAGCAAAGAAGAAGCTGAAATCTTCAACAATTTGCCTCTCTTTGATGTCGCCATCATCCACAACTTCATCGAAGAATGGTTTGCCACACCAAACACCGGCTTCGAAGATCTGCAGCTGCCTGTTGGCCTCAGCGTCGCCTTCCAAGGCACAATTGCTTCAGAACTTGCCATTGCCCAGCGCATTGTTGAACTGAAGCAGAAAATTGATCATGAAAAGGCTCAGTTCAAGAAGAATATGGCTAAGCTCAGCGTGCAAGAAGTGAAGAGCTTCAAGACCATGTTGCATGAGCTCAAGGAAAACTTTCTGAAGAAGCGTGCAGAAGCTCAGGGCTCACGTGAGCGGATGAAGTCTCTGGCTGAAAGATGTGTACAAGCCTACAATGAGGCCGAGAAGCGCAAGACACTTGGGCGTCCTGGCATTGACCCCAAGATGGCCGCAAAGAAAAAGAAGAAGACTGTTCCAGCTGAACCAGAGGCACCAAGGCAAGAAGCAGTTCCAATTGTCTTCCCAACTGCAACGACTGGCTCGAAGTCAAAGAGCCGGTCAACAGCTTCAGAACTCAAGAAGACAAGAACTGCTGAGGCTGAAGCCAGGAAGAGGAAGAGCTCTGAAGCCTCTCCTACTGCCCCCAGCAAGAAAAAGAGAAAGATCAAGAAATCTCGGGCTGCTCCCACAGAGCCCTTGATAGTTCAACCTATTGCTATGGTGCACCCGAACGCAGAACGCCAACTAACGGTTCATGAGCCTGCTTCCACAGAGGCTCCTGAAGCTGAAAACATACCAGCAGCCGACCCCATTGCTGCTGAAGACATTGGTCATCAGGACAATGTACAAGATGATGCAGCCCTTCCTCAGTATGAACAAAGCGAGCTCATCAGCATTGGTCGTCCTCTGACGCCAATTGCACAAGATGTGTCATGGGCAGATCGCCCTCAAGAGGAAGAAGACTTTGAGGCCCAGCCCACTCCAACCCCACAAGCGTCGTCTGCGTTCCGCAGGCTTCGCAAAGGTCCAAGGCCTCAAGTCTATGCTGAAAACATTCATTGTTACACTACAGCTACTTGTCATTGTGCTTTCACTCTATTGAATACTTGACCATGGCTTGCCTAGTGTAATCTAACTTCCGTTGCATGGTGATAGGCATATCTCTACTGTTTGTCTTCATAACTTCCACGTTTTGAAGACTTTCATAAAAATCGCCTATTCACCCCCCCTCTAGTCGATATAACGCACTTTCAATTGGTATTAGAGCAAGGTGCTCCCTTGTTCTGTGTGATTCGGTTTAACCACCTGGAGTTTTAGCTATGTCGACTGCAGGGATAATCAAAGTCTCCGCTGCGTGCCCCGTCTTCGATGGAACTGAATATCCCTACTGGAAGAATAAGATGTGCATGCATCTTGAAGCCATTGACGTCGACCTATGGTATGTCGTCGAGAACTGCGTTCCCAAGGCTGGATAAGGTGTCACTGCTGCTGATGTCAAGAAGTTCACTCAACTGGACTCTACTGCCAAAAATATCATCTGTGGTCATCTGACAAAAGGAGAGTATGGCCGTGTGAGTGCCTTGAAGACATCCAAGCTGGTCTGGGACTGGCTCTCCAAGGTCAATGAAGGCATCTCAACCCAGAGAGATCAGAGAATCAGTGTTCTTCGCAACCTCTTCAACCGCTTCAAGCGAAATGACAATGAGAATGTCCAGCACACATTTGACCGGCTCACTGACATCACAAATGAGCTTCAAGCCCTCGGCGCCACTGAGATCACCAAACATGAAATCGTCAAGACGCTGCTGAGATCACTTGATAGTTCGTTTGACATCCTAGCCCTGATGATTCAAGAACATCCTGATTTCAAGACACTCGATCCGTCTGACATACTTGAGAGGCTCAACACACATGAGTTTCAGCTTTCTGAGAAAAGAGATATCTACGGTCCAAACTATGGGCGAACTCGTGCCTTGAAGGCAAAAGCTGTTTCCTCATCTGAAGAAGAATCTGACAGCAGTTCTAATGATCCTGAAGACATTGGAAGGGAACTTGCAATGCAAGTGAAGAAGTTCCAAAAATTCACCAAGAAGAAAGGCTTCAGAAAATCTTCACGATCAAGCTCAAGGAATGATGAAACTTCTTCTCATGACTACAAGAAGAAAACATGTCACAAGTGCAAGAAAACTAGACACTTCATCTCTGAGTGTCCATAGTGGGACAATGAGAACAGAAGGAAGAAGAAGAGCAAGGAATATGATTCTGACGACAAGAAGAAGAAGAAATACTCAAAGTCTTCTTCCAAGTCTTCCTCAAAGTCTTCATCACACAAGAAGAGCTCATCTGGCAAGGCACGTGTGTTTGTTGGCAAGGAAATGGATTCAGAGGAGGAGTCCGCTTCTGAGGAGGCAGAGATGGAATCTGAGGAGTCTGATTCTGGCATTGCGAGTCTGGCTACAGCATACGTCGCCAAGTCCATCTTCAACACTGAAGACAATGACTTCATCACCGACACTAATGTGAATGACAAGAACGACTCCACTCCTACCTACTGCTTCATGGCACGCGGTGCCAAGGTAAACACACGCACTACTCGCTATCAAACATCTAGTGATGATGACTCTAACTGTGATTCAAAACCCAGCTACAAAACACTTGCTAAAATTGCAACTGAACAACAGAAAGCTATGGAACATATTCAAAAACTGTTAGACAGAAGCGATGATATGTTGGGTGCTGAAATGACTCGATCTGAATCCTTAATTGAAGACATAAAAAATCTTCACGTTAAGTATCAGGAACTTGAAGATCGTCTTGATACTCTCTCAACAACTCATGAAAAGCTTTCCTATGATTATCTTCAAAGGAAGCAAGAACTTGAGAAATTGAGAGCGGCTCATGAAGATCTTCAAAAGGAAAACGAATCACTTCGCGCCGAACAGATCAGTTCCGCTCAGGAAGGATTTGAACCACCATGTCTTAAATGCATTGAGCGTGATAATGCTACTTCTGTTGCTGAATGTTCCACTGCTACTGCTGTTGCAATATTTTCAACTGTTGATGTGGTAACTAACCCCTCTACTGAGGATACCACTGCTATTGCTGATGAGAATGCTAGGTTGAAGACATTGCTTGAAATAGGGATGTACAAAAGTCTTAAAGGACATCAGACATTATGTGATGTCCTCAAGAAGCAGATTCTGAACCGAAACCCTAGGAAAGAGGGTGTTGGGTTCGTAAGGAAAATAAATGCAGATGGCACTTACTGCAAACCTGAGCAGTACCCCAACACCACATGGATTGCTGCAAAGGAACCTTCAGCAGATCCATCCAATTTTCTGGCTTCACATGTGCTAACCCCATTATCATTGATGAATCCTTTGATGCAAACTATAAACTGTTTAAGAATCAGAATGGTGAAGTGTTTGCCAGGTACATTGGTACTAACTGCAGGAATGGACCGCCTATGAAGAAGATCTAGGTTCCGAAAAAGTGTCTGGAAAATCTTCCTGTGAATGTCTTCATGACACCTCACATGAAGAAGACAAACCTCAGACCAAAGGCTTCATATGGTCCAAAGGCTTCATACAGACAGAGGACTCACCCGAGTCGCACTAACGCAAATGTTTTGCAGGGAAATCATACTCAGGCATATGAATATGAGAGCGGTTCATCAAACCGTCATGTTCATATGACCAAAAATTATTCTGCTTATTCTTATGAGTACTATTGTCCACCTGCAAGACTGTTTGCTAAGGCTTCAAAGCCAAAATTCTCAGATGCTGCACTTAGACTTATTGCTTCTAAGCCACCATTGAAGATGTGGGTGGTTAAGAAAGCTTAACACTCTTTTGCAGGGAAAGGTCTCCAGCAGAAAAACAAAATCTTCTGATGCTATTGCTGGGGACCTTAAAAATCTTGTAGGGCACAAGATAAAATGCCCGAATGGCATCATTATGTACTTCGTTCCTGAATCGCATGCTACTCTCCCTATTAGTCCTAATCTGGATCTAAGTTTTCATAACCCACTGGTTCGTCAAATATTTTTGCTTCACAATTCTCTTCGTGAAGCCTATCCCCCTAACTGCACTGTAGGGTACGACACCAGCGTCTTCAAAGTCTTCAGAATGGATTATTGACAGTGGGTGTACAAATCACATGACTGGCAAAAGAAGCCTTCTTATGGACTCAACCTTACGTCCATCCGACAAGAGCCACATCACATTTGCTGAGACTAGTAAAAGTAAGGTATTGGGTCTAGGTAGAGTTGCAATCTTAAAGGATCAACACATGGATAAAGTCATGCTTGTTGAATCCCTTGGCTTCAACTTAATGTCTGTCTCAATGCTTTGCGATTTGAACATGATCGTAATGTTTGGAAAATATCGTTGCCTAGTACTAATGGAATCTAACAAGTCTCTAGTGTTTGAAGGGTATCGAAAAGATGATCTGTACATGGTAGATTTCTCAGGAGGGCCACAACTTGCAGTATGTCTTCTTGCAAAAGCTTCAGAATGCTGGCTTTGGCATCGGAGGCTTGGGCATGCTGGCATGAGGAACCTCCACACCCTTGCAAAGAAGAAGCATGTCATAGGCATCGAGGGCGTCAAGTTCAAGAAAGATCACTTATGCGGTGCCTGTGAAGCAGGGAAGATGACAAGGGCAAAACATCCTTCGAAGACAATCATGACTACTACTCAACCCTTCGAACTGCTCCACATGGATCTTTTCGGTCCCACTTACTACTCAACTTTTACTACTACTGCTTGCCTCTATGGCTTCTCATTGTTGATGATTACTCTAAATATACTTGGGTGCACATAATCTTTTACAAGACTGAAGTGCAGAATGTCTTCAGACGCTTCGCCAATCGTGCTATAAACAATTTTGGTGCCAAGATAAAACACATCAGAAGTGACAATGGCACTAAATTCAAGAATATTGGCCTTGATACATATCTTGATACCTTGGGCATCACACATGAATTCTCAGCTCCGTACACGCCACAGCAGAATGGCGTCGTCGAATGCAAGAACAGAACACTCATTGAGATGGCCAGAACAATGCTAGATGAATACAAGACTCCAAGAAAATTCTGGACCGAAGCCATTGACACTGCATGCCACACAATCAATCGTGTTTATCTTCACAAGCTTCTAAACAAGACATCTTATGAACTCCTAACTAGCAAGAAGCCAAATATCAGTTACTTCAGAGTATTCGGCGCAAGGTGCTGGATCAAGGACCCACATCACACTTCAAAATTTGCACCAAAAGCACATGAGGGTTTTATGCTTGGATATGGAAAGGATTCGCACTCCTACAGAGTCTTCAATCTCTTTCATTACAAAGTGGTTGAAACAGTGGATGTGCGGTTCGATGAGACAAATGGTTCACAAAGAGAGCAACTGCCAAATGTGCTAGATGAAGTTCCAGCTAGTGAATCAATCAAGATTATGGGAACTGGAGAGAATATACCTTCTGAAGCTAATCCTGAAGAAGAACTTATCATCTCAGCACCTGATCAACATGAAGACAATGCTCAGACTGAAGACATTCCTCCCAACAACAACACAGATCAGCAAGAGCAAAGTCATCGCCCTGTACATCCTTGTGTTGCCAATAAAGTGCAGATTGACAGAATAATTGACAGCATCAATGCACCTGGTCCACTCACTCGTTCAAGGGCAACTCAGCTAGCAAATTTCTGTGGGCACTTCTCATTCGTCTCAATATCAGAACCCAAGAAAGTTGAAGAAGCCTTCATGGAACCTGAATGGATTCAAGCTATGCAAGAAGAGCTTCAACAGTTTGAGCTGAATAATGTATGGGAACTGGTTAAGAATCCTGATCCACGGAAGCACAACATAATAGGCACCAAATGGATATACCGCAACAAGCAAGATGAGCATGGTCAAGTTGTCAGAAACAAAGCTCGTCTCGTTGCTCAAGGATATACTCAAGTGGAGGGCATTGACTTTGATGAAACATTTGCTCCGGTGGCTAGGCTTGAAGCCATACGCATACTGCTGGCCTATGCAAATCATCATAACATACTTCTATATCAAATGGATGTGAAAAGTGCCTTTCTCAATGGCAAGATTGAAGAAGAAGTGTACGTTGCACAACCACCTGGCTTTGAAAATCCAAAACATCCTGACATGGTATACAAGCTCAATAAGGCACTGTATGGCCTCAAACAAGCCCTATGATTATGTGCATCTAGGCCAGATATTATGCTTAGTGTTTGCATGTGTGCTCGATTTCAAGCGGCACCAAAGGAGTCGTATCACTTAGCTGTGAAGCGAATTCTTCGATATTTGGCTCACACCCCAACTCTAGGATTATGGTATCCAAAGGGCTCAGAGTTTGATTTGGTTGGATTCTCGGATGCTGATTATGTTGGTGACAAAGTTGATCGCAAATCTACGTCAGGCACATGTCACTTTCTGGGACGATCACTTGTATGTTGGTCTTCAAAGAAGCAGAACTGTGTATCTCTCTCCACTGCTGAATCTGAATACATTGCTGCTGGATCTTGCTGCGCTCAGTTTCTGTGGATGAAGCAAACACTCAAGGACTATGGCATTCATCTGAAGCAAGTGCCACTTTACTGCGACAACGAAAGCGCCATCAAGATTGCCAACAACCCAGTTCAGCACTCGAAGACAAAGCACATTGAAATTCGTCATCACTTTCTCAGAGATCATGTTGTGAAGGAAGACATTGATATCATACACGTCAACACTGAAGAACAATTGGCAGATATCTTCACCAAGCCCTTGGATAAGAAGAGATTTTGCAAGTTACGGTGTGAGCTAAATATCCTGGAATCCTCAAATGTCCTGTGATTAGGCACACATCCTAACACTTATGCATATGATGACTTAGATGTGCAACGCACAAAGTAAAGTATATCTTCATTCAATGAAGACATACATTCTAAGTGTGAATACATTAATGTGGAATTTGACTTCGGAGCGCCACGATAATTGTGCGCCATGTCTGGGTCTAATACTTCCTATACGGTGGGTAACGCCACCACCAAACGTTCTATTTTGAAGTGTTTCACTCATGGCGTTACCTTGCAATATCTTCACATTTGGTTTGGCTTCGAACTTAACTTGTCTTCATGATTATCTTCACTACGTTGATTATATAGATATATACATACTAGTGCTCTGTCCTCTACAGCGTTCACTTATAGCTATGTCTTCTTGGTTGAATCTTTTGAACTAAGTGAATGTGATCGGACCCTAATCTCTCTATGCTCTCTATCTCAAATTCTATCTCTCCAAGTCATATGCATTCTATTGAAACTGTCGAATGTCTTCACTGCATCCTTGTCAGCAGAAGATATAGAGACAACCATAAAGTCCGTTTTCAATGCTCATTCCTCCACATAAAATCCGGAGAAGTAGGAACAACCGCCCGACAATCCAGGCATGCGTGGGATGTGGAACTGCCCCCAAAATACCGCATGATGGCCACGTACTACTCAAATGAGAATCGCCAGGGGCACCTGAGTAATAGCGCAGTGCCGTCCCTGCGCCTATAAATTCACACTTATCGCGGTCATTATGTCCTTCTTCCACCCTCGCACGAACCCTAGCGCCAACGCTAGCTCTCGACGACGCCGGCGACGAAGCGCTTCGCTGCCGCAACCTCTCCGACGCCGTCCTCATGCCGACCGCGGACATCATTCTCTCCGCCGTCGCCGTAGGTGTCTTCCGTCGCCAAGTTAGGGCACGGAGGACTGAACTGCTCGGCATCATCTCCCACTTCCGTCTAGGAGTTCCAAGTGTGGTAAATAAAACTTCTTTTTACAGCCTCTTTTGATCTCATGGTTCTGTCACTTTCTACCATAAAAAGTTTATCTTCACACTAGTTAGATCTCTCAATCTGCATCTCATAACATGCCTAGTATATTCACTTGTGCTTCATGAAGTAGTTAGATTCCTCACTTGTACTAATCTGTGGGTTCGTACAAATCTGGAACCAACTTCTTATCTATGAGTGAATGTCTTTGCACGATGAGGTCAATGTCTTCTAAACTGATTAATCTTCAAAACCTTCTGAGAATGCATATGACCTCTTCCCCTTCCCTCGCACCTTAATGCTGTCACAGGTACATGTCCGTGGGAGAATCCTTCGGTTCTCATAGTCTACATTCATTTGCAGAATTCCTACAGCATCACATAAACTCTCCTGAAGCCAGTTCCTGTTGGTCCAGCAAAAGAAAGCCTTTGAAGCCTTTGAAAGTTTTGAAGCCTTTCAAGTTAAAGTTTATGGCTTCAGAAGCAGCAGCAAGGAAGGGGGGCAGACAGCGACGTGAAGGAACTTCCAAAGATCTGCCTGAAGACCTGGCAGAAATGTATAAAACAGATCCTGAAGAAAATTATGGGCAGCGCAAGACCCGAATCCAATGAATTCGACGCTATTGGGCTGAACAATGGTTCAAATACCGCTTCACAACCCAAGAGTATGCTGAGAAAAGTGCCATCAAAAGACCGTGGGGAGACATCTTATACAAAAACCTTGTATCCAGGTCCAGAGATGAAGCTATTGCCCAAAGCTTCTACCCATGCATGGTCCGAGGACCACATCCTGATGATGCACATCCGTCGTCACTACTCTGGTGTCGTGACGACAATCTGTTCAAGCGCAACTTCTAGTTTGCCCAACAATCAGCGAAGCAGAACAAGAAGAAGTTGGGGTTAGACTTCAACCTTGGTCCCTCAGCACCAAGGGCAGATGGCACACGCTACGCAGAACCAAATATCATCGGTCCGTATGCCAATCTTGAGGGCCTCATCACCCGCATCTTAGTCCAAGGGACTGCCTTGAATGACCCTCCAACTGACTCTGAGTCTGATGAAGCTCCTGCTGTACCGAAGCCAAAGCAGTCGAAGAAGCCAAAAGCTTCAAAATCAGCCCCTTCATCAAAAATCTCAAAGGCGAAGCCATTGGCAACTGCACCTCCTGAAGACAGTGTGCAGTCTGAAGACGTATCCCGCGTCTCCAAGCCCCAGAAGGCCAAGGTGCCTCATCCATACACCGGCAAAGAGCTCACAGCTGCTGCCATTCTGCGCAGCGAAGCCATTGATCTGTCAAGTGATGAAGATCTTGAAGATGACGCTCTAGAGCAGCTCATCAAGAGCAAAGAAGAAGCTGAAATCTTCAACAATTTGCCTCTCTTTGATGTCGCCATCATCCACAACTTCATCGAAGAATGGTTTGCCACACCAAACATCGGCTTCGAAGATCTGTAGCTGCCTGTTGGCCTCAGCGTCGCCTTCCAAGGCACAATTGCTTCAGAACTTGCCATTGCCCAGCGCATTGTTGAACTGAAGCAGAAAATTGATCATGAAAAGGCTCAGTTCAAGAAGAATATGGCTAAGCTCAGCGTGCAAGAAGTGAAGAGCTTCAAGACCATGTTGCATGAGCTCAAGGAAAACTTTCTGAAGAAGCGTGCAGAAGCTCAGGGCTCACGTGAGCGGATGAAGTCTCTGGCTGAAAGATGTGTATAAGCCTACAATGAGGCCGAGAAGCGCAAGACACTTGGGCGTCCTGGCATTGTGACGCCCGGGTAATCAAGCTACAGTAACCCTCTGGTAATGATGTCACGTCACCTCATTTACAGTTGCTAATCTCGAGATAGTTCGAAACCGATTCAAATTCAAATTCAAAAATAGGCAAACAATAAAAGTTTTCAAATATTAAAACTAAAATGTTCGGAGTGAACCAAATATTGCATAGATAATTATGGTGGAGAAACCACACTTTTATAAAATGTTTAAATACTGTTAAATGAATAAAGGAGTAGCTAAAACAACTAGATAAGTGCCTTTTGAATTTTATAAAATACTAAACTATTTTATTTGGGGGTTAAACCTTTTTGTGACCATGGACTAAGTTGAAATACTAATTTAGGTGCTAAGTGTATATTTTGCTAAAACTAAAATAAATGTAACTAAAGTAAAACCGTAAAAGGAAAATAAAGAAAATAAAACAAAAAAAAGAAAAAAAAACCCAAACCCCCGGGCCAACCGACCCAGCTAGCCAACCGGCCGGCCCAGTCGGCCAGCCCGCCCCGGCCGGCCCACCTCTCCCCGCATAACCCCCCACCCCTCCCGACCGAACCCTA